>NC_050455.1:17277139-17414639 GCF_903995425.1 Onychomys torridus
CCTTTAATACCAGCACTCAGGAGGCAGAGGCAGGTGGATCTCTGAGTTCAAGAACAGCCTAAGCTACAGAGTGAGTTCCAGGAAAGGCTCCAAAGCTACACAGAGGAACCCTGTCTCAAAAAACCAAAAAAGGAAAAAAAAAAAAAAAAAAAGATGCTATAGCTAGCTAGCAATAGGCGTGAGCTATAGATCAAACAGTTTATAATTAATATTCAGTTTCTGAGCAATTATTTTATAAGCTGCTGCAGGCTGGCAGGGCACAGAAAAGTTTCCAATTATAGTGGTGGTGCTGGTGGTGCTGGTACAAGTGGTGCTGGTGCTGGTGATGCTGGTGCTGGTGATACTGGTGGTGGTGCTGGTTCTGGTGGTGCTGGTGCTGGTGCTGGGGGTAGTGCTGGTGGTACTGGTGCTGGTGGTGCTGCTGCTGGTGGTGCTGCTGTTTGCTTGTTTGTGAAGGGTGTGTATGTGAAGTATGCCATCTCTATAATTACATTCCTTGAATTGGAGAAAGAAAATAGCAAATACAGCTCAAAGACATTCTCTAGCTTTCCAGAGTTTAAGACACTTAAGAACTCCATCTGTCATTTGGGGACATATCAAAATGGAGTTACAGTGAATACTTAAGAAAGGGACAATATGATTAAGTGATATTTTTACTGAAAGGGGGAGGCACAAAATTGTTGTCTTAGTTATCTATTCTCTGAACCTGCTCTCTGCAAGGGATAACAATGGGTCAGAGCTCTGTTCCCAGCCCTCTTTCCCTCTACAGGTACTCCTGCAGCCCAAGTTGATTCATTTTGTTACATTTGTTTTTTTCTAGTCAGTCTCCCAATTTGCATCTCTAATTGTTATGCGGGGTCAGTTGACTGGACTGTCTGGCAGATGTTATGCCTCTGGACAGAAACCGTGTCTCCTTCTTCACCTTAGGGCGCCATTCAGGGTCCCACCAGGATGTGGTTAAATGGGTAAACATGAAAAAATAAAGAAAGGGAACACTAGAAACAAACATAAGAGAGATTAAAAGAAATCCCTAAGGAACAAGGCAATGTCCCAGGCCAGGCTACTGTGGAATCAATTCTACCCACGCTAGTAGGATCAATGATTACATAAGATGGCCTTCAGAACTTGCAAAGGGAATTTTCAGAGGAAAGGCACTGGCCAAGCGTTGTGCCATTTGGCAGAAAGGTTACTGGACTGAGCAGAGGAAATAAGAACCCAAATATAGCACTTTACTTCTTTCTCTTCTGCAGGTAACTGGGGGTAGATGACTTTCATTTGCTGCATTAATATTGATACTTTGTAGCACAAAGCATGCTGGAGAAGTGGAAAAATCACATTCAGAGAGATGAATGAAAACACAGACTGAGCAACTGTCACCAGGGGACAGTTTTAGAAACATCAGTAGTTTTTTCTACTATAGAAAATTATGCATTTTTAATGGAAATTTCTTGCCATTAAATTTGAAAGGTTATAATATATTTTTTTTAAATTTAGTGAAATCTGTCTTGTGGACTATGGGCTATTTCTTTGATATTAGTGGAAGTTAAAAGCAGTTTGGACAGTTGAATGACACAGGAAGCCAAATATTTTTGACTGGTTTTTAAGAAACATGAACTGCCTCTGAAATGAGTCATGTTCAAAATCTTATGATACCAAATTATGAATGAGAGACAAAACTAGAGAATAACTCAGTAAAATCTCCTATTACTGGGGAGCACTGAGTCCAGGACTTGACCATTGTTTTTGAGATTATAATGACATCATTTCCCCTTCCCTTTCCTCTCTAGAAACTTTACCTTATACCTCTTCTTCCTCTCTTTCAAATTCAGGCCTTCTGTGTGGAAAAACCCGAATCTTAATCTTCCACCAGAGTCAGCTCCAAGGAACCCAACTCTGGTTCTCCTCAAGCAAGCTTCTATAGGATTGAGGTGACATTTTTTTTTGTTAATACTATTGAAAGAAAACTATTTTGTAATATTTCCTTAGCTACATTTAATATATAATTACCATATCATCATTTATAAGAGACTCACTAAATGCTTGCACCACCTTTATTAAAGAAACAATCCATGTTCTAAGAATTTCCCTCTATTTCAGGATAACACTAGAAATGCATGAAGCATAAATAGCACAAAGTATTGTTATTTATTGTTTGCTGTTGTAATATTGACAATATAAATCTTGTCCCACTAAAAACAGATTACTCTTCATTTGTTCCCAAGCCTAATTATCACATATAATCTTTTATCTCTTTCTAGGATATGCTTCTAAGTTTAACCATACTTTATAGTCACATGAATGTTTTTATGATGAAAATCTTTGCCACATGTAGAGACAAAGGTCTTCTCAGTGTGACTGATTTAAAAAAAAAAAACACTGAAAAATAGAATTAAAATAAGAAACAAGCAAGCAAGAAACCATACCTGTGGTATATTTTTAGATAAAGACGGGGGTATTAAGTGATATACACACAAATAAAGGTCATGTCCAGAAATCCGAAATACATGATACTTTACCACTATGTTCTACTCTTTCAGTAGGTGCAGCAGGTCATCACAGCCCAGCTCATCCTCGAGAGCTGATAAACTTTGACAATCTTGTCAGTCTAGAGCTTCTGTCCCAACAATATGTTACCGTGACTTTGACCAATTTATAAATTACCAGAATTTCTCTTTTGTTTTTCAGATTGCCTTCAACTTTATTTATTTTTTTCTTTTTAGAATTTCTCTCTTAATCTTTCATTTTCCAAAGATAGACCCTAAGAATGTTGTACATAATGACTCCAGTAAGTCAAACAGATGTACTTCCTTTTGCAAAGTATTAAGATGTAAATGCATGTAGTATCAAATTGTAGGATTCGTGTATATTAGTTCACTTAGTATTTAGTCTGCAATAAGGATACTTATAAATTTAAATATAATTTCATACTTTGGACAACTATGCATACCTCAAAACATGAAGGACTTCATAGACTTCATGTTTTGTGGTATGTTATGATAAATCTTTGACTGAAATCACTTAATGTTACCCTATTAAAAACACTATAAGAGACATGGGGCTGGAGAGATGGCTCACAGGTTAAGAGCACTGGCTGCTAGTCCAGAGGTCCTGAGTTTAATTCCCAGCAACCACATGGTGGTTCACAACCACCTGTAATGAGATCTGGTGCTCTCTTCTGGCCTGCAGGGACACATGCAGACAGAACACTGTATACATAATAAATAAATAAATCTTTTTTTTTTTTTTTTTTTAAGTCCCCTTACAGGGCTGTAGAGATGGCTCAGCGCTTAAGAACCCTCACTCCTCTTCCTGAGGACCTGAGTTCAATTCCCAGCAACCACATGGTGGCTTACAACCATCTATAATGAGATCTGGTGCCCTCTTCTGGCGAGTGTATACATAATAAATAAATAAATATGTTAAAAGAAATTACATCTTTAGCTGGGCAGTGGTGGCGCAAGCCTTTAATCCCAGCACTTGGGAGGCAGAGCCAGGCAGATATCTGTGAGTTTGAGGACAGCCTGGGCTACCAAGTGAGGAAAGACACAAAGTTACACAGAGAAACCCTGTCTGGAAAAACTAAAAAAAAAAAAAAAAAAAAAAAAAAAGAAAAGGAAAGGAACTGATTAAAAAAAATAAAAGGAGACATGAAGGTTGTTTTTTAATTCTTCTTTTTCTTCATTTATTTTTTATGTTTTATTCAATTAGGAATTTTTTTATTCATTTTATATACCAATCATAGCTCCCCCTCTCTTCCCTCCTCCCACTTCACCCCCAGCTTCCCTCCCACCAACCCAGCCCCCATTCCCTCCTCCAAAAAGATAAGGCCTCCAAGGGGAGTCAGCAAAGCCTGCTACATTCAGTGGAGACAAGTCCAAGCCCCTTCTGCATCAAGGCTGTGTGAGGTGTCCCACCATAGGTAATAGTCTCCAAAAAGCCAGCTCATGCACCAGGAATGGATCCTGATCCTACTGCCAGGAGGCCTCTTAAGCAGACCAAGATACACAATTCTCTTGCTTATGCAGAGGGCCTAGTCCAATCCCATGGAGGCTCCACAGCTGTTGGTCTAAAGTTTATGAGTCCCACTAGCTTGGTTCAGTTGTCTTTGTAGATCTCCCTATCAAACAGATACAGAGATCCACAGCCAAGCAGGAGGTCAAGCTCCAAGAGACCAGTCAAAGAGAGGGAAGAGAAACTCTATGAACAAACAACATTAGTATTTTAATGTTCTATTTGAGAATAGGAAGATGGACTAGATTTTGTAGCACAGCTTTTAATCTCATAACTCAGGAAGGAGGCAGATAGAGGAAGATTGCTCTGAGTTTCTGATCAGCCTGCTCTACATAGAGAGATCCTGTCTGAACAACTCAGACAGGTAGGTAGATAGATATATGGATATATGATAGATAGATAGATAGATAGATAGATAGATAGATAGATGATAGATAGAATAGGGAAGGCTGAACGACTTGAAAATCTACCCAGATTTGAAAAATTATTACCAAGACATACATTACAGTAATAATAATAACTGTCAAATATCAAGAAGAGAAATTTCACAACTAATATTATAGAAAAATAAACCACATTCACAAATAAGTGATTGGCCTGAGTGTAACTAGAATTATCTCCAGTCTTGGCAGGGCCAGCAGCCATTCAGACTCAAATAAACACACAGACTCTTATATTATTTAAACTGTTTGCCTAAATGGCTCAGGCTTCTTGCTATCTAGATCTCATATCTTAAATTAACCCCTTTCTATTCATCTATAAGTTACCATGTGGCTCGTGGCTTACTGGTAACTTACATCTTGTTTCTCATGAAGGTGGTGGCTGGCAGTCTCCTGACTGCGCCTTCCACTTCCCAGCCTTCTGCTCTCTCTTTGTCCTGCCTATACTTTGTGCCTGGCTACTGGCCAATCAGTACTTTATTTATTATCCAATCAGAGCAACACATTCAGAGCATACAGAACATCCTACAGCACCTGAGGCTATGCAATAGAGAGGGTTATAGAGAAGAATTGAATCTAAGGTTACCTGGTTGTTGTTGTTGGTGGTGGTGGTGGTGGTGATGGTGGTGGTGGTGGTGGTGGTGTTTGTAAGACAGAAAGAGAGAGAAAGAGAGTATGCTTTGTTCCAACCAAGTACCTGCCAAGCAAATTAATGGATTTGTTAAGCATAAGCTTTGTAAATCTCAAACAAAAATTCAAGAGGTTGTTGACAGTAAGATTTTCCATCAAATTTAGCTGGTTCCCATTCTGAACAGTGAAACTATGAATTCAGCATCCATTCTTATCGACCCTAAGGTCAGAAAAGCAAGCCTAGCTTATGCCAAGACACATGTGCTTCCAGAAATAGTGGAGCTGTCAGCAGTCACAAGACACCTAAAGAGTGTAAATCTGATTCCACTTTTCACAGTGTAGTGCTGTAGCAGTATTTGGCACAATGGCCAATGCATGCATATCTAAACTCCCCATTGACTGGGTATGAAAATCTTCTTGCAACAAATGCTCCTGATGGTTAGAATGCCATTCAGAATGGCTCCTTGCCTTCCGGCTGAAATACTTATCAGGTCCAGCTTCAAAACAAAGGTATTTTACCTGTAGCCTACTGACTTCTATTAGATCACCTTGGGCATTAATTTCAATTTTCATGATTCTGCACTATAAAAAGAATAAAAAGAAAAAAAAAAAAAAAAACGTGTATGCTCCACAGCTTAGCTGCCAACTGTTGGAAGAAAGAATTTGATTTCTATTGAATACTGCACTTTGGAATGAAAGAAAACATTGCCTAAATGAAGCTGTGGCTTTCTGTCACCTATGTCTATATGACTGTGAAATCAATTATATGAACTCTTTCTAAAGTTACTGGTTGTGGCAAATTGAATGGCCTTCATTTCAGCATAATTTGGAGAGGCTGATGTAATCAGAGACCTTATACCACAGTGAGAGACAAGATCTGTGATATTCAGATGGGAAAATGCGTCAATGTTTAAGCCTGCTCCATGTCTTCTGCTTACTGGAGGCAACACATTCATGAGTACAAATGAAACTGTTTTGATGAAGGCAGCAATGGTTCTGCGGGGATGCCTGAAAGGGTAAAGGAGTGGAAATAAGGTTTCTGGAAATCCCACCACTGCCATCATATGCAAGGAGGCAGTGGAATCTAATCCTAGGTCTAATTGTCTGCAAATGAAACACTCTAATATCGAATCTTGAGTTATGCTTTGGAGCTGAGGGTCAAGCTCAAATGTGAGGAGAGGTGAGGTGCTTGAATTTTCTTAGTGAGAATGTTTGCTCGACCTTGTTCCTTTGGAAGTCTATAGGCACAAATAATTGTTTGTCAAATAATATACTTGATCTCTTTACCCCAAGACAATTTTTACTTTAAAAGAATTTATGACAGGCTTGGCTTTAACACATTTACCTTAATGAGAAGTTTTATCTCCAGTTACATATAGGACATAGCATGTTTTCAGTTAACCCTCCTGTATTATAATAGGTCAGCTGTGATAATCTAACATTGAGTAAATGTGGTCTGGTCTGAATCAAGCGCAGGATAACCATGCCCTGTACTGTGCCCATAACTTACACTAGCACAAGTCACATGAACTTTTGGAGGCATAGCCTACTAAGCAGAAATATATTTACTTTTTCTTTCTTTGATATAATGTATTTAATATGTATATCTGCATATAATATGTTTGGAACAAGTCTACATCCTATTTTATACATTCCAATTCTTCCTCATCACCCTATGACTTCTTGATTTCTATCTGTGCCTCTATGTCTCTGGCTTCCTACGCTCCACTCTCTCTCTCTCTTTTTCTCTCTATAACCATAGAGTCCATTTAGTGCTGTCTGCATGTACATGGATATGGGACTATCTCCTGGAGTCTGACAGATCCCATATTCCTGAAGAAAACTGACTTTCCCTCCCCTAGCAAAGAACTATTCCATTTATCTCTTTAGCTAAGAGGGGGACCTCACAAGACCACTCCCATCCTTGTTGGGATATTGACATCTTGATATTGCATAGATCTTTTGCATGGGAACATATTTCTTAGAAGATGCTAAATCACTCTGAGGATCAGAATGGCTCTGACCTAGGACAGATGGCAAAATCTTTCCTATGTAGAAGTTCCTCATGTTTGATTTTTCTTTAACCATAATTCACCTCCAGCTCAGGAACTAGACTAATGTTTTTTGAGCACTCTCTTATTTGCCATTGACTTGATTCAAACTGGGAGACTTAGTGTACGAAAAAGGAAAGGATCTTGGTTTGAATCTACTACTGTGAATCATTTACTTGGGTGAAGTTTGTATAACCAATCATTCTAAATGATCAATTTCAGCTTGTAGGATTGTGACAGATTTACACAATGCATTTATGTTGATGAGTTTGTCATAACTATGAGAGAATGTCTATTACCAATATCAAACAACTAATTGAACATATCTTAGAAGCAATAATCATTCTTCTCTCCTTGTACACAAATCCACCTACTATATTACTTCTTGCATGAGATAATATACATAATGGGAGAAGAACAAATATGGGTTCCAAAGTGCCAAGTTTAATCCCTGTTCCAAATATGTAATTTTGGAATACACATTTGCTTTCTTTTATAATTCACAAATACGCATGTGTCAGAGTTTTTCTCAGACTATCATTAGAATTAAATTCTGAAAAGCAAAAATTTAGATTTTATATTTATAATGTAGAATCCCAGTAGAGATTCAGTCTAAAAGTATATAACGTGTGCATGCATCTATCTATCAATGAAAAAAAAAAAAAAAACTTACTCAAAGGAATTGGTTCACACAATTATTGGAGCTTAAAAGTCCGAGATGTGGAGTTTTTATGTCTGCAGTAGGATAAGTAATGATACAGCACAAATTATAGTTAAGAGATCTGAGAATCAGAGATAGCAGTTTAAGTAATACTTCAAATCTGGAAACAGGACTGAACAATGTTTCTGCTTGGAACATGGTCAGAGAAAGGAAAATTGATTGAACTTTTGTCCCTAAAAATTTTAATGTGGTCCTTTCACACTTTGGAGTTACACGCATTGAACCCTGTCTACTGATTTACATGATAACATTAGCCAGTCCTTCCTCATAAGCTCTCTCAGCATCAAACCACAAAGGTGGACAATTTCATGTGCCTGTAAGGTATCACTCAATGCATTGTCAACCTCGGCCCCCAAACAACTTCTTCACCATACTAATGTCCACATATGAAAATGAACAAGATCTTCATTTCATCTACTATGATATCATGATCCTAAAAACAACCTAAATAACACAACCTACTTCTCTAAAAGAGGCTAGAGAGATGGCTTAGGGGTTAAGAGCATCTGTTGCTCTTGAAAAGGAACCACATTCAGTTCTGAGGACACATATGGTGGGTTCAGAATTTAACTCCAGTTTCAAAAGATCCAACTACCTCAGGATATATTTTGTGAGGGAAAAAACCCTCTATTTTTATAAAAGAAAAGAAAATCCTTGAATCAGTTTTACTGTTCTTAATGTTAAATTCTAGCATTATAAATTAACAATTACAAACCAAATAAGAAAAAGTAATATCTTATTGTGAATGTAAAAGAAATAAGAGAAGAAAGGAATCAAATTATTTATATATATGTAGCATATCTACACATAAATACATGGATTGTTTTATATACATAAATATTATGTGCATGAATCAATTTCAAAATATACACATACACATGTTATACACACACACATACATACATGTATTTTATATATATACATTTTCTCAAGACACATGCTCATATTCTATTTTCTACTTGATCAAAGTGAATAATCAGATTTTGTTGATTGTCTGAAGTTCTGACAAGTATAAGTGCTTTATTTTAAATTTTTCACCTATATCATTAAGAGATTCTGGCAGCCCAGTGACAATGAAACATAAAATCAAGTGCCACATAATATTTCTTTGTATGGAGAATACTGGGGCCAGCACAAAGGAGGAATCATATTCTCCACACTGCATCTATATGTGGGAGCTGGGCCTGCACCATGTTCAACCAGAAACAATCTAATTCTAAAGTTAGTCTCTCTTCAGCGCTGCCTGTACTCGGTCTCATGAGAAAACAGATTGAGAAGCAAAGTTCCACAAATACTGTGGGGTTAATTTTCAGTACCTCAAAAACAAATAATTTTTAACTGATAACTAGAACTCTCTGCTTGTCCTTTGCTGTAACACATCCTGTTGACTTTTTGAGTTGTCCACTTTCTTTCATGAACTCAGATGTTAAGACCTATACAATCATACAATTATATCTGATAATTCCTTTATCCAATTAAGTATTTACTAAAATCCAGTGCAAATTCATTCAATACAACCTTTTATGGATTACTTTATAATCATTTAGAAAATTAAAAAGTTGGGATTGGGGATTTAGCTCAGTGGTAGTGTGCTTGCCTAACAACCACAAGGCCCTGGGTGGGGTTCCCAGCTCTGGAAAAAAACGAAAACAAAAACAAACAAACAAACAAAAAATTAAAAAGTCAGATAGAAAAACTGAAAAAAAAATCTTCGTGAGGATTAATTGTTAAACTTCATGGAATAGCAAGTATAATGAAGGAGAGAGTTAGAGAGCTAACAACTTTAACACACAAGGAGCGGAGGTATCTTGAAGTTTAAAGGGGCCCTGGGGGAGCAAGAGCAAGGATAGCAGTTCTGGCAACATGAAACATCCTATGATGGACCTTGAGAAAAGCCATCATGTACATCGATGACAACAGGCCTGGTACCATGGACAATTAAAGACATCATAATATACACTGGTTATCTTTGAAGGGTCCAACATATGTCCAACATTAAATGATGATCAAATCTGTCTGACTCTCTTCTACATTGACCTAAATATTTGTAAAGCGTGTAGTTTACTTCTGCCTGCATAAAGTACATATGTTTCAATCAGCCACAAAGTGCGCTTCATGCGCCAGGCAGTGGTGGCGCACGCCTTTAATCCCAGGAGGCAGAGGCAGGCATATCTCTGTGAGTTCGAGGCCAGCCTGGGCTACCAAGTGAGTTCCAGGAAAGGCTCAAAGCTACACAGAGAAACCCTGTCTCAGAAAAAAAAAATCTCACTAATACTAGGGTTATTATAATTCTGCATTTGGAAACATGTATATTTCATGAATTTATTCCACTTTTAAATATTCTACCAAGTACTGTCTGAAATGGGGATTTTATCTATATTACCAAAATCAATCCATTTCAAACTAAAATCTGCCTATGTTTCTTCATGTTTATGATCTTTATAGTAGTTATAATCAAAGTCTACTGGTTATGTCCAGTGTAGTCACTGAAGCTCAGCATGGTGAACTCAGGTCTGTAGTTGAAGTTTTCTCCAGTCATGCCTGGCCCATGGGTAGGACAAATCTCTCTCACCCACCAGTCCTGCAGCTGCTCAGACCCAGCAAAGTAAACACACAGAGACTTGTATTACTTATAAACTGTATGGCCACAGCAGGTTTCTTGCTAACTGTTCTTATATCTTAAATCAACCCATTTCTATAAGTTGCCACGTGGCTTGTGGCTTACCAGTATCTTAACATCTTCTCATGGAGGCGGCTGGCATCATCTTTCTGCCTGAGCCTTCCACTTCCTGCCTGGCTACTGGACTGGCCAAACAGCATTTTATTTATACAGAGCAATATCCACAGCACAGGTCTTTCTCTAATGCATATAGATGAGAATAAGAGAAACTGTAAAACACTAGAGAAACCATATTTCTGTAGGAGGCCAGAACTTTACTGTGAAAGAAAAAAACCGCCTCAGGTTTGCCATGTTGGTAAACATATTCAGAGAGGTGAAATGATCAGCTTCAGGAGAAATTGTGGCCCAGCACTGTGACTCTAATATCCCATCTTACCCCACTGCATCTTCCAGCCTATAGTTCAACCATTCTGCCCCCTGCTTCTTTTTAGACTTTCTGGCTGCTTATTTTAAAGATGGAAGAAACATAACTTGCCATATTCTTCAAAGGATTAAATTACGTTTCATATCAAATAAATTATCAAGTGGCGACAACCCTATCTCTCATGCCACCTGTTTATAGGTTTTGAGTTTTGCTGAAATTAATCACCTACAAATTATCTAGTAACAGAACTGCCACACTACCGAGACACTCCTTTTTAATCTCTTACCCAGAACTTGCTCATTGTATCTATAGCATAATATTTTTGTAAGTTCATTAATATGTATTTCTTATTATTTTTTGGACAAATATTTTCACCGGTTCAAGTGCTAAGGTTTGATTCTACAGTATTTGGGATGTAGTGGAATCTTCAGATGATGGAGACCAGTAAAGACCTTAGGTAACTGTAGACATGTCATTGAAGAGGGTCAAATCACCCAAGACTCTCTCTTCTCCCCCTTTTTGTTCATAGTCATCAAATAAGAGTTTGGCTTTACTCACTTTCCTAACATTGCTCTGTCAGGTGTCTCAAGGCAATGGGGCCACACAGCCATGAACTGTGGCCTTCAATGTAGAGCAAAAATAACTTAAAAAATAATTTCCACACGTATATTATTACAGTAATTTGTAGCATGAATCTTAGAGTCTTGTTAATAAAAACAAACCCAAGGCCAGTTATTGGGGTGAATGCTGGAAGACGAGAGAAGCAGAACAAGCCACAGCCACCTCACCTCTCCAATTCCTCAGCTGATCCTGTTTCCTCAGACTGGAAGCCTCTGAGTCCTCATCCAGAATGGGTCTCAGCTGAAATTGCTGCTAGAAGCCTAAAAGCTTCACCAGCTCTAGTTTCTGGTCTTCACGCCTTATATACCTTTCTGCTTTCTGCCATTACTTCCTGGGATTAAAGGCATGAGTCACCATGCCTGTATGTTTCCAGTGTGGCTTTAAACTCACAGAGATCTGGATGGATCTCTGCCTCCCAAGTGATATGATTAAAGGCGTGTGCACCACCATTTTCTGGCCTCTGTATCTAGTAGCTGTTCTGTTCTCTGACCCCAGATAAGTTTATTAGGGTACACAATATTTTGGGGAACACAATATTACCACAGTAATTATTTGTATAATTATTTAATTTCCTCTTTTTCAAAGTCATTTTTTGCTATCAGATGCCACAATGCAATTCACCTGGGTATCTTCCAAGAATTAATTGACTATCAGCAATATTTTGCATTTGCTTTAACTTTTCTATGTTAAATGAAGGATAAATATTATTCATGTGTGCGTAATATAAATAAGAAGGAAAACCTCACAAATTCTGAACATTCAGAAGTTTCACCCATTGGCTGAAATCACTTGGGTTATATTTACCACAGCCTTAGGGTTTAAAGTAAGTCTGTTTGGTTCCAGAATTAATATTCTAAACTTTATGCTGTGAAAGGGGTACTCTGCACAGAAATTCAGACTTCACCAATGAAAAATGCTTTGTGATTCCCTTAGTCACAAACTTGCTCACCTCACATATGTATTCGGGAAAATCATAGAAAGAGGTTGTTATATTATTTTTGTATCTTAGGTTTAGTAACAAAAAACTAACTAGAAGACAGTGGTATTTGTCTGGGAAAGCCTAGCTGCAGACATAATTACTGACAAATTTTTGTATTAAAATGAGTCATACAGTATGATATGAGCATAAAGAGAGATAAGAAAAATTGTTCAGAGAAGAGATTTTAAAAATGATCCCAACACACAAACAGTGTCAGAAAGTTGCCATAAAGAACAAGGAGAGGATCTTAAGAGTAGAAACAAGGGTATATTTCAAGAAGAGAATTGCATTCAAGAAATACAACAGCAGAGTATTTCTTTTCTGCTTTTTCCTTCCTTCCTTCCTTCCTTCCTTCCTTCCTTCCTTCCTTCCTTCCTTCCCTCCCTCCCTCCCTCCCTCCCTCCTTTCTTTCTTTCTTTCTTTCTTTCTTTCTTTCTTTCTTTCTTTCTTTCTTTCTTTTTTTCTTTCTTACAGCAGAGTACCTCAACTTGAATTCCATTTCTGGTAAATATATCAGAGTAACTGTGCCAGGAAACTATATTTATGGATCTTTTTACCAAGACAAGAGAAGAAGTTAACACGATACAGGAATCTAGGAGCTACACACATGATTATACTTCAGGATTGAGTCAGGCGTCTTCTCTACTAGAAAATAAAAAGATGAACAAGGTAAGAGCTAGTGTATAACAATCATGAACAAGATGCAGAGCCTCGCTAAAATAATGCATTGCATAGTTGAACTCTGGTGGAGCTACAGTTATATTACTGTGTCCATGTGACTCTATTTTAAAGAAGTAAATAAAGAAAGTTACATTTTGATAAGTTTATTACTTAGAAATGGCCAACCAGATTAAATAAATACTATGAAATATAAAGCGATATAAATTTTGGGCCAATTAGTTTTCTTAAAGACCCAAGACATTATCTTTGATTATCAAAACAATGTACAGAAACTCCATGGAAACAAACCCAGTTCTAGTAATTTGAAGTAAACTATATTTAAGCTGTTGTATTTTTCAAAGTTACCCAATTTTTTGTGAAAACAAGACTCTGAACATCTTCAATGACTATGCTATCTGCACTTAGAATTATAAACCACATTATAAAATATATTCAGAAAATAATTGTATTATATGCTGAGAAACTCCAAATTTTCACCTGTTGAATTATCATAGAAATCTCTCTAAGTGTGTCTAGGTCTTGTTCTTAAGTTAACACATTGGAAGAGTAGCAACATGGGGAGGAAAAGGCCAGTTGAATTGTGTTAAATTCATTATTAATTTGTGGAAATTAATTCTATTGATCTAGATTCAAACTTATTCAGCCTTGAAATGTGTGTGTCCATATGTAAGCTCCATGCTATGTAGCTCTCAGGATCAGAGTTCTGAATTCTAATTTAAATAATAGTATCTTCCAAAATGCCTTACTTCATATTCTTCTTGTCCATATTAGGTTGTTATCCAAGTATTTACATGAAAACATGCATTGTGTTTTCCTATGATATTCAAGTCTTCCTCACAAATAATTCTGATTTTGTAATGATACATTTGAAATTAACTTGTGTTTTTGACTATCTTTTTAACATGAAAAGCATTACGGGTGAATAACAGAGTATAGATCATCGAGAGTGAAAAGAGATATGGGGCACAATTATATTGTCACAAGGGGTTATGTAAGTCATAACTCCTTGTTACCAGCAATGGCAGAGTTGAGGAGCAGGTGTCCAGCATTAATCCACGTGGCTCAATGGCGATAATGGGAGTCCTGTGGCCTCATTCCTAAGCCCCATGTTGAACATTCATCCCAAGATATGAATTAACACAATGTAGATTCTGCAGTGCTGAATCTTATTGCTTAATTAATGTGATCATAATGACAGTGGGGGACTCTAAATTTTCTATGTCACTTCATCTCCTATAAAGTTTCAATAGAGTAATGAGCTTCATAAGAGGATGAGTCATTTGCATGCAAGAGACTAAGAAGGAAGGAGTCAATGTCCACCATTAAAAGGAGGTTATGCAAGGCTACTGACTGGGAAAGACGAATGAGAGGAAGCAAAATATCTTAGCATTAAAACTAGATCCTCATGGCTTTTTATTTCATTAATTTTGACTTTGTTGTGATTTTGCCACTGAGTGAAAACAGCTTTTGCTTTCTTCTCATATAATTGACCATAAAATTTTTCTTTCCATTGTTGATTATAGAATCTATTACCACATGATTGGGGCAATTTATAAAGGGCATAATAATTCAAATAAATACACTATCCTTTTCCACTCTAATGTATGGAAAATGTCCCTAAACTTAGCATGCTTGGTTTCTTTCTTTTAGCTATCAATAGAATTTTCCCTTGACTGTTTCTTGAATTTTCCTTCTCAGTGATGTCCAAACTCAAAAGTCTTCCTCTATTTCATGTAATAGAATCTTATGTAACTTTGTATGTATTATTTTGTACTTTTCATGAATCTAACTTATGTTGGTCATCTTTGATTCTTCTTTAATATGTCTGTCTAAATTGAAGTTGGTGGTATCTAGAAGAAGAGATCCAAATAAACACAGTAATCCCTGTCATTAAATTGAGTTATACATAATGTCAATTTCACATCTATTGGACAAAGACTTTCTCATCACTGACATCAAGTAAGGGAATTTTTTCGAAATAAAAACTCATATAAAATAAAGAATTTCATATTTTTAATGATGTTCACATTTTTCTGGTTACATGGGAAGCTCCAGTATAAAATAGCCTTCAGATGTTGAGATGTTGCTTCTCTTTTGAGGTAGACTTATAGTAATTTATGGATAAAGGAGCTGATTGTTTTGTTTTCACCACATCTTATCTATGCTAATGCTCAAGGCAACTCCAAGAAGATATTAATTTATGCCCAATTATACATTTCCATCATAATGAAAATGACAGACCCTTTCTTTTTTGTAAATATCTCATTAAAATATAATTACATAACTTTTCTCCTTCCATGTTCTCCCTCCAGCTCCTACCATCTATCTTCCCTCCACCCTCATTCAAGAATTCAAACTCAAAATTGATAAGCTGCTTTTCCTTGATTATTATTGTTATAGTCATATACGTATTCACAAATGCATAGATGCAACCTGCTGTGTGTGATTTTGCTCTTTGTGTATATATGGTATCATGGCTGACCACTTTGTATTAACTAGCCTATAAAAGGACTCATCACCAGCAGAGGCTAATTCTCCATCTCCCTGGAGTTGGTACTTGTTGTATTTCTTTTTCTAAGGCTAGGAGCCCATGAAAGGTCTCCCATTCTGTATTAGCATGTTTACTGATATTACCATTGTTTGGATCCTATTTTTCTGGCCATTTCTAGAAGATGACATTTCACAGTAGACTCCTTGGTATTTCAGCTCTGACAATCTTTCCTGTTCCTTTTCCCTCAATTTGCCCTGAGCCGTAGATGGAGGAGATGTGATGTAAAATTATTCACTGGGGTTGGGATCCCCATTATCTATTGATCTCTGTATTGTTTCCAGTTTTGGTTTTCTATGAGGCTTTCTTTTTCAGCTCTGTGAGCTGAAGAGAATTTAGACTCAGGATATTGTATTTCTGAGTCTTAATGTTACTGTTACATTAAATAAATACAACATGCCCATTAAAGTACATATGTGCATATTTTATATATAGAATGAAAGAGGTTAAGGAATATGCAACAAAAATAATGAATGAAATTAAAATGGAGACTATTGGGTTCAATCCTCAGCTCAAAAAAAAAAAAAAAATGGAGACTATTAGAGAAGATGGCAGGAATCCAGGAGAGGGAGGACAATAAATTGAAGGTCATGGCAAAATGGACATGATCCCATTATATTATATGCCATATGAGAATATCACAATAAAACTTTTTTCCCATAAATGCAATATACTAATAAAACTGTGGTTTTTATTTACAAGGCCTCACAGGAGGCTTTAATAGATATTGTAATGGCTAATCTTGGTTGTCCACAGGACTAAGTCAGGAATCTACTAAAATGTAAGCGTCTAGGCACACTTGTAAACAGATTTCTTGATTAAATCGTGAAGATCAGAAGATGCATCCTAAATTTGGTCCGTACAATCTGATGGTAGCATCCATAAAATAATATAGAAAACAGTTCTTTACTTTTTACTTGTTTTCCCTCACTCTCACTGGCAAGTTTATCTTTTCTGATGCATTACTTTGTTGGTATTTCAACCTGATTCTTTAGGATTCTAAAGTAGACTGAAGACCAGTTGAGACATCAAGCCTCAAGGACTAAACAATTACTGAATTTGTGATCTTTCTATTGGGTGACAACCATTATCTGGGTAGCTTGATCACTGCCTGTGTGTAACTCTAACAAATCAGCTACACACACACACACACACACACACACACACACACACACACACACACTATATATGTAATTATGAATAATATATATTATTTTGAATTATATATGCATTAATTGTATTTAATATTATACATTTTATAATATTCACATATATATATATATATATATGTATTTATTTTATCAATTCTGTTCTCTTAAGGATACTGACTAATATAGATATATTTCATATTATTTTTCCCAGTGATGTCAAAATAATATATTTAAACCCACAGGATGAAATATATGGAATTCTTATTCTGCTATGGTTATTACTTGAGTGCTTCACATTGAGAAATACACGTCTTACATCTTATGTTCAGACAATATTTAAAGATTCTAGAATGTAAAACTGAAAACACGTCCTCAGCCTTATGACAGGGATACTAATAATTGCTTAGTCTTCAGTGTCTGTCAGCTTCCAGGAAGGACTTGTAAAAAAGTCTGACACTCCAACGCATATAACAATAAGTAAGGGATCTCTAGATTCATTGGCAAACAGAAAACTACTAAGAGATAAGATCCTCAAGTTAGAAAAAACTCAATATTCTTTATTTTATGCATGAAGAAATGGCATAGCAGACACAGCAACAGCATGCTGAGAATAAAATGCTTCATCCACTACTGAACCAAACCATATAAGAAAGTCTGTGTTGGACATCTAAGTTGTCAACTGTGGTCCGAATTGGTAAAATGTATTTTGTATACAGTACTCTACACACACACACACACACACACACACACACACACACACACACACACATCAGTGAGCCTATTAAGTTCTCCAACCACTGATATTAAATTCTTCTTACTTTTCATAAGTAAATTTTATAATATTTATATTGGATACTTTCCATAGCAACCCATTTCTCAGAGTGCATTTTCCTTGTTAAGCAATGCATGGCTGTATCTTTATGTCAGGCCACATAAGAGATTTACTTTTTCTGCTCCTTTCAAAACACACTTTAGCTATGCAGCAACAGAAACAGTATTATGAGGTTGCAAACCATATTTGCTTACACATTTCTGCCTTATGGTTCAGTTAACCTAACTTTGATCTCTCTCCCAAATGTGTTATTCCTCTCCAAAAGTTCCTTCTGTCTTATGAGCTACAATATCATTGTGTTCTTGGTCCTGAATAAAATGAATTATTGTTAGGTGAGACATTCACCTTGGGAAAAATTTTTCTCTGTACTACAATGAACAAAAATTACCGTTTATGCCACTGATGATCAATAATAGTTTGTTTCCTTAAATCCATAGCCAATATTTTAGTGGAAGCTCTAAGATAAAAATATAATCTGTATTATATAATAAAATTACGTAGAATTTTAAAATTGCTATGCTCATTCTTCCTTGTGGCTTTCCAAAGCCTTTTAAAATCTCATGCATCTCCATAAAAGTATTAAAAACCAAACAGTAATCTCAAAGTCAGTCTCAGGACCTGAGGTGTATCATCAGAGAAGTCCTTGAGAAGTCTGTAAAGGGGCTCTTGTTTTAATCCTCATTGTGTAATTAAATTTAAACACTAAAAACATACAGAGAGATTATACCATTCCCCAAATACAAGCCCAGAGCAGTGATGATGCCAGTAACTTGCTGGTGTTTTCTAGCCTTGGAAAGGAAGCAGACTTGGTACATTAAATTCAGGTGGTAATCACTGCAGCCCAAATGTGGGATGTACAACTGAGGACAAATGGCTGTTGGAATCCCCTTCCTGTTGGTATAATTGAGACATCTAAAACAGGAAGAATAGTCTTTGTAAGACTATACCGTTTCACTCTGACTGTTATCAACTCTTTGAAGAGGTTGGGACCTCTATTTCTTTGTTTAACTTAGAGTATATCTATTGTAACACTACAATGAAAGCTAGTCAAAACACTTCAATGAATACATGGAAGCAATATATAAATTTCTATCACTATAGCTGCATAGTCATACACTAAAACATGCCTAGCTGTTACCAGTTTTGCTTATCTGTTTACACTTTACTGTAACAAGATATAAATTAATGGCTGATTTTTTTTTCCTGTCTTTGTATGGTGAAATGAATCCCTGAGACAATTTCCCATTTGTCAGAATTGCATTTGTGTAGGAGTGCAAAAAAAAAAAAAAGGTTAAAAAAAAATGGATCAAAATCTGCTGATAAATTTGAATTTTTTCACTAAAATCGCAGCAGTAAAACAGCTGAAGCCCAAATGTAGAGAATCACGTCTCCTGAAAATAAATATCCCCCAAGCTCATAAACATGAAGGCTAGTGGTCAGGACTGAGCAGATGTTTATTGCCTTGTGCACCCTCTGCTACTCTGGGATAATCTCTTAAATATCCCAAATCCAGTTTGAATTTAAATTAGATTCATATTTTCTTTCACGATTATTCCATTAAAAATATCATATGATTAGCCAATTAAATGGAGGGAAAAATCAGTAGGAGAGCAATCCCCTTTAATATTTTCAATTAAGATGTAGTGTGGCCAATAAAAACGGCTTACATTTTCATTTTATGGGTACCTATGGAGAACATTATGACAGAAACGACTCAGAAGAAGGTAATCGTTTCAAAATATATTGTAGTGGTAGACTGTAAACAGTGCAGTGTGTTAGCTTACAAGGGATGTGATGAAAATACAAAGATTTTTTTTCAAAGGGGATTCATGTTTATTTTATAGTCTTTTAGGGTGCTTGTGCCTGCCAATTTACAGCACATATTTCTAAACTGCCACAGACCGTTCTCTCCCAGGAAGGGTGGGAAGGTGAGGAGATACCATTAGGGGATAATATGTTTGTAAGGAGAAGAGAACCACATAGCAACTCTATCCTGCCTGATGCCTAGATTGCAAATGAAACTTCAGGAGGGCACAGTATTATAAAGTCTCAGGTTCTTAGAGGACTGTAAAGGAAGGCTGAGTAGCTGGGGCCATATAATGTAAAAAACAGCAGAAGTGTGGCAAATTTGTAACTCAGAGTACAACATCTGATATTTGGACTGAATTACTTTATTTTATCCCTGAGTTCTTGAGACTCTATGACTCCAATTAATTCTATTAATTTTTAATGGCTATAGTATGTCAAAGCATTTTTTACAAGCTCTTCTCTGTATATAATATTATTGCGTTAGGCTAGCAATGATTCAGTTCTAACAGACTGGGGAAGGACCTCAATTCCTCATATTAAAAATGTTTATCACTCTTTTATTTGGAACTATATACTTGATTCTGACTGGATGGTAGCTGATCAAACCTTATAGGCTAAAGATAGATCACAGAATGTAGTGATTTGACATATTTATTGAATTTATTCATGAATATAAAATTTGACCTCTAGTTTTGAAAACACCTTCCCAAATACTGATACAAAAATGTAAAAATAACCAGATGAAGACTGAAAGACATGAAAATAGTAAGAGAAAAGTCATAATTTTCCAATTTTAAATACAATTATTAAGTGCTTTTTGTGTGTGAACTCATGTTTTATCTTAGTTAAAATTTTCATGGCTGTGAAGAGACACTATAACCATGGCAACACTTATAAAGAAAACATTTAATTGAGGTGGCTCACATACTTTTAGGGGTTCTGTCCATTAACAATATGATGGGGAGCATCATGGCATGCAGGCAGACACCGTGCTGGAGTAGCTGAGAATCCTACACCTTGTAGGCAACAGGAGGATAACTGACTCACTGGGCAGTATCCTGAGCATAAGAAACTTCAAAGCCCACTCCCACAGTGATACACTTCCTCTAACAAGGCCATACCAACTCCAAAAAAGTCGCACATCCTAAAAATACCACTCCCTATGAAATTATGGCAGCCATTTACGTTCAAACTACCACATTCCACTCCAGGGCTCCCATAATCTTGTAACAATATTATAATGAACACTACATCTGAACCAGCCTCAAAAGTCCACATAGTATATCACAATTTCAACAATATTTCAAAGTTCAAACTTCAAAGTATTGCATGATCCTCAGATCTCTTATCTGTAACCCTCTATATAAATCAAAATAAAAAAGGATCACATACTTATAATATATAATGACAAAGAATATATATATATATATATATATATATACACATATATATAAATATATATATGTATATATATATATATATATATAAATATATATATATATATATATATATATATATATATATATATATATACACACACACTACCATTCCAAAACATAGGCAAGGAAGCATAGTGAGGAAATACTGGACCAAAGCAAAACTAAAAACCAGCTGTGTAAACTCCAAATTGTATCTCCTTGTATGATGTCAAAGCGTTCTTCAGATCTTCAGTACTGTTCCACGTCTGTCTTAGTTAATGTTTTTATTGATGTGAAGAGACACCATAATCATAGCAGTTCTTATAAAATAAATATTAATTGGTGTGGTTAGCTTACAGTTTCAGAGGTTCAGTTGATTATCGTCATGGTGAGGAGCATGCAGGCAGTTATGGTGCTGGAATAGGAAAGTCCTACATCTTGCAGGCAATGGGAAATTGACTGACTCATTGGGCAGTATCCTAAGTATAAGTAACATCAAAGACCACCCCCACAGTGACCCACTTCCTCTAATAAGGCCACACCCAGTTCAAGCCACACCTCCTAACTGTGCCACTCTCTATGAGAATATGGGGGCTATTTAAATTCAAACTACCAGATGTTCTAAGACTCTAATACATATTACCTAGATATTTTCCATGATCCCATGAGATAGGTGTTTTCAACAAACTTATCAAAGATCACATGGCTTAAAGTTGAAGTTAGAGATATATCAGTTCACCTAGAGCCAGACCAGGCTGGAGTCCATGTCATCTTGTCATTGACTTGACTCTGTACCTGACTCTGTCCTAAGCACAGGAAATCTGGAGCAAATAAAAACATGTGTCAGTGCAAATCCACTCCAACATGAAACTAATCTGCTTCATGGGTTATTGAAATTTTACCTCAAGCTATTTGAGATAATTGATACATTATATATTGTTTCTAATGAATATAATGAAGTATTAAGGGTGCAAACTAGTCATTGAACCAAAACTTTCAGTCCTTTAAGTATTGAAGCATCACTCTTTTCAATAAACTAATTTTCTTATAAATCTTGGAAATGGGTAACATAATGAATGTGAAATTCCAGGTGTCACTGTGAGGAAACACACAGGAGTAGAAATTGGCCATATAGTTTAACAACTTAACAGTTAATGCACAATCCCAGTAATGATGCACTATCCTTGCCTCCTTTTTCCTCTGGTCAGAGAGAGCCTGGTATATTTTCCCCAATCATGTTACACAGCTTTCATATTTATCATGATTTCCTTAGAAATATTTTCCTGAAACCAATGTTTTGGATCTAAGATGAGTGATGGCAAACTATGTACTGTAAGGAGTGTGATGATTGTGTATATTGTAGTGTCATGTAAAATGTATCTTTTAAAATAATTTGAAATGCTAATTGGATATAGCAGAGTCCAATCAGATTATTCTGGGATTCTCATACTGGGAATATGTCAATTAAGAGTATGGCTTTAAAGATTGATTTATTTGCACAGAAAATATATTAACATGATTAGTTTTCTCTTTTGCAAAATTTGAATACAATATTTTTCTCTTTGTATTCCAGTACATTCTAGATGATATAATTTTTCAACTCAAAATCTTACTTTGGCTCTAAGTCAACCAGTGACTTTCTTAAGAACTCTGCAGTAACAGAGCTCCTCTGCATTCAACCATGTTGATGTATGGAATACATATTACTTTTCTGTAATTAAAGTATTTCTTATAGTCAACTACTATCAAAGCATTGCTTTTATTATATATGCTTTTTGATATCATGCATAGTATCAACAAGCTATACAAATTTATCTAAAATAATATAAAATCTATTGTCTGTTTTTACATGAGCACCAGCTGTTTTAATATATAGTTAGACTTGATGACAGAAGAACCAGCAATGAATGAGAAAAAAAAAAAGAAACTTGTGAGATTTGTATTTTATTCTTTACCTTCTTACCACACAATACATAATGGATTTTTAATCCATGTAGATGAATGAATGATGACTTCCTGATTAATTGGTTAATTTGGTCAGGGAACTTATATTCTGATTACTAACTTTTTGTTATTCATATGAATTTTTATACATCATTATATTAAAATATTTTAATTCTCATTTTATGTGTCAGTAAATAGGAAAAAGATTTCTTAAGCAACTAATTTGAGATGATCCAATAAAATAATATCATGAAATTGTGTTAGATGGTACATAGGTTAGTTGACAGCTTTGTGTATATATGAAGATCTGGTAGCTGTACATTTTATACATATTGATATAATTTAATAATCATATTGTACAAAATTCTTTCAGAATAAACAGTATAATAAGGGTCTAAAAAAAGGAGCATTATGAGATAGACCTTATATCAGGAGAAAAGACACAAGAGAAGATCAAAAACAAATTTACTGACATTTCCCCATCTCTGCTAGAGAAAAGCCTTGTGGGAGAATCAAGCAAACAGTGAGTTTTTCAGAGAAATAAAACCCTTTGCCACTCAGGAAAGACAAATCAAAAAGTCCTTATGTTTTGTCCAATATCCTTTGCACACAGGATAGACAGACTGTATATCACTATGTCACAAAGACTGGCTTGGTACTGAATATCCCCCTGCCTCAGCTTTGAGTACTGAGTGCTGAGATTCCATGCATGCATCTCTGACCCTGCATATGTCCCCAATTTCTATCATGATAATGTGCTGTAAAGATAAGAAGGCAGGATGAGGATGAGAGTGAAAAGAGTCTTTTTTGAAGTTGAAGAACAATGGAAAGACTCAATCTGTAGGAATAGATAATACCCTGTCTAACAAATCATTATTCTCTGTGCTCATGATTCCTACAGGAATATAATGTCACAGCACATTTATCCCAGCCAGGTGAGAGATAGATAAAGCAAAACTCCTATGTTACCATAGCCGACAAAGATGTGTGTTTCTTTTTCAAAGGATAAAATATTTCTTACTTGAGTGTTCTTCTAAACAACAACAAAGTCCATGTTAAGTATGAGGTATGACAAAGGGAATAAAGTAAGTAAGTAAGTAAAGAAATAAAGGAAATGCACTGTTGATATACAAAACCAAAACTATGGTCTTACGGAATTCATGTGTTAACACTCACAGAAAATATGAAAAAAACTATGAATGTTATTGTAATTAATATAATAAGCTCTTTTGGCAGAGGGAGACAGATGAAAATTTCTGCAGAGATATGGAGACTACAAGAAATACTTGAAAGTAAAATTTACATGTTTTCAAAATAACAGTAACATAAATGGTGACTATATTTGATTGCCCCATCTGTAGATTCATTCTAAACAGCTAAGGAAACAATCAGCTTAGCTATCATCATCATAAAAATTAGTAAATGTTATCCAAGCAAATCCAAAGAGAAAAAGGGTGGGGACAAAAGACATAAAAAATTAATTAAAGGATCTACAGTTTACATCAAATAAGAATTATGATGGGGCTAGAGAGATGTCCAAGCAATTAACAGTGCCCAGTGCTCTCCCCAGGGACTCGAGTTCAGTTCCTAGCATCCACATTAGATTCCTCACAACTGGTTGTGACTAGAGCTATAAGTGATCTAACACCCATATAACTATCTCTGGCTTCTGCAGACACTGTATACACATTGCATAAACATATGTAGACAAATAGACATAATAAAATTTTTTAAAATCTTTTGTTAAAAGTCCATCAGTCAAAAAGATATAATACATGGTCATAAAGGTAGTAAGATAGACAGATTTGTACATGTAAACCAACCGATCATTGCTGAAGCACTTCAGGAAGACCCAAATAAAGAGCACACACACTATGATCATGGTTGGAAGAGTTCATATTGCTAAAATGTTGAGTTCAGAATTGATATATAGATTGAGACAATCCCAATGAAAACACCGAGCTGATTCTAAAACTTTAATAGAAAGTCAAAGGAATTCAAATACCTTCAATAACTTGAGAAAGGAAAGATGCTTAAACAGTCATAAAAATCTATTTTAATGATGAATATAAAACTACAGTAAATCCCCAATATTGGAAAAAATACAGATAAAGAGAACAGTGCTTGTTGGAGAGATGGCTCAAGAGTTAAGAGCACTGGTTGCTCTTCCAAAGGTTCTGAGTTCAATTCCCAGCAACCACATGGTGGCTCACAACCATCTGTAATGAGATCTGGTGCCCTCTTCTGGTCTGCAGGCGTACATGCAGACAGAACACTGTATACATAATAAATAAATCTTAAAAAAAAAAAGAGAGATAGAGAACAGTGCAAAATACAGTGGCCAGAAACAGACATGCAAATAGTCATTTATTTTTAGCAAGTATAGACCATGTTAAAGGTAAAGAATAATACCTTCTTAAGTTCTGTAATAGTAAGATGGCAATAACACATAGAAAACACCTGGGAACACATTTTTACTTAATTAAAACTATAAATTACATATGAAGAAACACCATGTAAAATGACAAATTACTAAAATATTGGAAAAATATACTAGCTGTTGATAAAGGTAAATTTGTACGTAGACTGGTAGTATCAAATTGATCCTTTCATAAAATAATTGACTATTTTCCTAGTTAAAGATACTATAAAAATGACTTGTGAAATAGGAACACTGCTATAAAATAATTAAAAATCAAATATCTGATAAGCATTTTATTTGGAATATATTAAATGAAATTTAAATCTTATGAATAACAGATCAAATATAAAAGATAGGCAAAATATGTGAGCAGATGTAATTTTTTAACATATTAGTGGATGGCAAGAATTTTTTGACATTTTTCTCAAAATTCTCCGTATAAATTAGGAACTGGTAAATTAATCTGTGTTGGAGTAATTAAGAGTGGCTATTAATTTTAAGTGATAGGAGATGGCCTAGGAAAGTGCCTGTCTTTCAAACACTAATGTGTGTATTAGTTGAAGTCAGAGACACAGATGATGAATGAAGCCTTAGTACAAGTGGAAGTGCTCAGTGTTACTGCAACTTGATAGGCCATGCTTTGCTGATACCTATGGGAGGTTTGCCCCTTTCTGAACAGAAACAAAGGAAGAGTGGACTTTGAGGGGGTGGGTAGAAGAGAGGCGGAGAGAGGGAATGGGAGAAGAGAGAGGAGAAACTGTGGTTGGGATGTAAAGTAAATAAATAATTTATTAAAGCAAATAAAAACCAAAATACTTACAGAAGCATTATTTCTAGCCAACAAAACAGTGAAGGGATCCATGTATCATTCAACAGTAAATACGTACATTTCCTGCACATTCATACAGTGAACTATCACTCAGTGATGAAAAGGAATACATTATTGATTCACACAGCATACATTAATTTTAAGGATATCCCATTCAGTAAAAAGTTGTCAACTTAGAAACTAAATATTTTATGATTTTAAATTTTTCTGTAACAGTCTGTGAAACTAAACATCCCTGGAACAAGGACAGCATCAATATGCATGCTAACATGGAAGGGTAAAGCTCAAGAGGTCTTGACACCAGACAAAGAACTACAGGCAACAAAGGAAGCTGAGAGCAGGAGAAATGGTCTTCCCCAGAGAAGAGCACATCCAATGCTAAGTAGACTATATGTATGTGTTTATTGATACACACACACACACACACACACACACACACACACACACACACACCAGTTATCAAAACTCATGGAACAATGCAATATAAATGTTCAGTTTTATAATAATGAATCAGAATAAAATAACAGCCAGATATTTGAAACCCTCAATATGAAAGCCAACTGCGACATTTCAACTAGGTACTTTATAGATTAGCTACATAACTACATTGGGCAAAGCATAAAAGAAATAACTTGATCTTAAAATAACTAGTTATTTCCCACCTTGACCCCAAATTGAATTACAATCAAAAGTAAAACTGAGATTTTATATTTCATATATTCATATATATATATATATATGTGTGTGTGTGTGTGTGTGTGTGTGTGTGTGTGTGTGTGTATTTGTAATTTTCTCTCAAGGTATTTATAAATAATATAAATCTTTTTTATAGTCCTACAAAACATGAGTATGTTAGAAAGTTTTTTTTTTTTTTTTACTTTCTAAGCAGTACACAATTTCCTAGTTGTTTTTGATGTTTATTTCTCATTTATTTGTACTATGGCAAGATATTTTAGTATGAGTATATATTTTCCTTAACATATAGTGACTACTTGTTTCCTGTGAACTAGAAGAAGCACATGATCGTGTGTGTGAGTGTGAGTGTGTGTGTGAGTGTGTGTGTGTGTGTGTGTGTGTGTGTGTGTGTGTGTGTGTAGAGTCTCTATGTATCACGCATAATTAGGTCCTGTGGATTAACTATTTTTTAGGCCATCTCCATAGCTTCATTTGTTTCAGTGTGTTGGGGAATCTTTGTCTCCTAGCTAGTGAGAAATGATATTCAAATAGTTCATTAGGGAGGCTGAGTTTCACTCTGGCTATTGGGTTATAGCATTTGACTTCATTTGTGCTTTGCTTGCTTAGCTTGAGGCTTTGGAGACATGGAGGTGTGGCTACATGAGCATGTTTCTGGCAGACAGACGAACACTTTCCTCTTTTTCCTTTTTTTTTTTTCTTTTTTGTTTTTATTATATTTGTGTTTTAATTTTACACATCAGTCATGGGTTCCCCTGTTCTCCCCCCTCCCACCCCTACTCCCACCTTCCCCTATCCCCTCCCCTCCATTCCTATCTCCTTCAGGGCCAAGACTCCCCTGGGGATTCATTTAAACCTGGTGAATTCAGTACAGGCAGGTCCTGTCACCTCCTTCCAGACTGAGCAAAGTGTCCCTGTGTAAGCCCAAGGTTCCAAACTGAGGACAGTTCCTGGTCCCACAGCCTGGATGCCTCCCAAACAGTTGAAGCTATTCGATTGTCTCACTTATCCAGAGGGCCTGATTGAGCTGGGGGCTCCACAGCCTTTGGTTCATAATTCATGTGCTTCCACTCGTTTGGCTATTTGTCTCTGTGCCTCTCCAATCTTGGTCTCAACAATTCATGCTCTTACAGTCCCTCTCTTTCTCAACAATTGGACTCCTGGAGCTCCACCTGGGGCCTGGCCAAGGATCTCTGCATCCACTTCCATCAGTTATTGGATGAGAGTTCCAGCACGACTGTTAGGGTGTTTGGCCATCTGATCACCAGACTAGGTCAGATCAGGCTTTCTCTTGACCATTGCCAGCAGTCTACAGAGGATGTATCATTGTGGATTTCTGGGGACCTCTCCAGCACTCTGCCTATTGGTGTTCTCATGTGGTCATTATGGTCTGCTATTCCTTTTTCTCCCTTTCTGTTCTTGATCCAGCTGGGATCTCTACAGATATCTACAGAACATTCCACCCGAACAAAAAAGAATATACCTTCTTCTCAGCACCCCATGGAACCTTCTCTAAAATTGACCACATACTTGGCCACAAAGCAAATCTCAACAGATACAAACAATTGGAATAACCTCCTGTGTTCTATTGGACCACCATGGTTTAAATTTAGATTTTTTTTTCTTTTGTTCAGGGCATTTACTTGCTTACTTAATAAAATCTCCAAAGATGAAAAATCAACTTCTCACCATTAAATTTCATACTATTTATAACTTCTATAAATTTAATCGTTTTATCTTGTAAGCTCATTCAAAAATGGCACAAAATATAAATATGGCATATGTCTTTATGCCCGTGAACAAGAATGGTCAACCCTTATGCTGGAAACATCTCCTAACTATTTTTCAATTATTCTCTCCTTTCTACATTGTTCGGCGATAGCTGAAGCCTTTTTATTTAACATTACACTATACATTTTCAATTGATCATGGTTTTTCCCATATAATAGATCATGTCACTTGTTAGAAAGTCTAAGGACTTCCTACTTTTAGACTGTCATTTCTTTCAGCTTTTGTATTATTGTCAATATTTTATTTCACATCATAGGACAGCCAACAGCGCATCATTAATTTTAATCTCTGTACTTTCCTCAAGATTTAAACAGGAAGTGGTTCTTCTATATTGATGCTTCTTTATGCTATTTTTGCTGTTATGTGTTTATTATTTCCACATGTAATGTCATTTTCCTCACCCCTGTAATAATTTCTGTGATACATTTGTTCTTGAGGTTTTTGTATGTATTCTTTTAATGTTATTCATTTTTTAAGAATAATTTTTCTGTTAATTTTTAGACAAAGTTGTGATAGGGAATTCTGGGGCTATCAGTTTTACTAATACTATACTAAAACTTTACTAATCACTGCATACTCAGATCTGTGTCTTCAGCTGAGTGCTCAAGTCTGCAGACACAGAAATGTCTCTCTTCATCTCATCTCCGAGTACCCTGTCCTGACAACTCCACTCAGCTCTTCCTGGTGTCTCAGTGAAGTTGTCTTTACTCTCCATAACTACCCTCTTGTCTTGGATGCTTCTTCCTTGTCCCACAGCTTAGAGAACCTCTAAAGATGTTAATTTGTGAGTAAGTCTGAGATTACTTTTAGTCACAATTCGTTCTCCCAATATAGGAACATTTGTAACAAACAGTTCTTAAGGAAATGAGGAAAACGAGGACTCAGACATTGTGTCTATTTTTATGCCAATACTATGCATTTTTTTTATTACTACAGCTCCACAGTACAACTTCAAAACAGGGATAGTGATACCTCTAGAAGTTCTTTTATTGTTCAGAATTGTTTAAGCTATCTTGAGTTTTTCTGTTTTTCCACATGATATTGAGAATTGTCCTTTCAAGTTCTATAAAGAATTGTGCTGGAATTTTGATGGAGATTGTATTGAATCTGCAGATTGCTTTTGGTAGGGTGGCCATTTTTACTATGTTAATTCTAAGGCTCCGTGAACATGAGAGATCTTTCCATCTTCTTACAGCTTCTTCAATTTCTTTCTTCAAAGACTTTAAACTTTTTTCATACAAGTATTAAATGTCCTTGGTTAGGGTTGCCCCAAGATATTTTACATTGTTTGTGGCTATTGTGATGGGTATTGTTTCTCTTAATTCTTTCTCACTCCATTTGTCATTTGTGTATAGGAGGGCTCATGACTTTTTTGAGCTAATTTTGTATCCAGCCACACTGCTGAAGGTATTTATTTGCTGGGAGAGTTCTCTGGCAGAATTTTTAGGCAAGGGTATAAGGAGAGAAGACTGAAATAGGTCTAGTCATGAGTATTGCTCTCATCTCTTTGGCTATTTTCTTCATATTTGGCTCTGTGTTTTTTGTTTACTAAGACTGTTTAGAATTTCATCTACAAGTGGGCATTTAGGTAGCAATATGGAAACCCAGTATAGTAGAAACTTCCTAGAACCTATGAGGTTGAATCTAGAGAAGATGGGACCTGAACCAGACATCTTCTCTAACAAGACTAGACTCCTAGTGGTAGGACTGGAACACCAACATAGCCACAAAACCTATGACCCATATTCTGCCCCATCTGCAAGATGTGCTGAGGGAAAGGTGACTTGGAGCTTGTGGAAGTGGACAAAAAAAAAAGACTGGTCTAACTATTCCACAATATGAAGACCATGTCTGACATGGCCTAGATGGCTAGGATCCAGAAGGTGGCCAGCTCAGAGAACTATGGTAGAACAAATCACAACTGACATACAAACAAACAAACAAACAAACAAACAAAAGTCAATGAAATGATTCCTAATGATATTCTGTTATAGTCACAGGATCAGTAACTAGCCCAGTCATTATTTGAGAGGATTCCTTAGGCACCAGATGGGAACAGATACAGAGACCCATAGCCAAACATTATGTTGAGCTCTGGGAACTCCAAAGAAGGGGTGGAAGAACTGTTGGAGTCAGATTGGTTGAGGACACTAGTGGAACACCACCCACAGAATCAATTAAGCAAGACACAAAGGGGCTCACAGAGCCTGAAGTAGCAACCACAGAGCCTTCAAGGTTCTGCACCAGACCCTCTGCATACATGCTGTGATTATTTAGTTGGGTTTTTGTTGAACTCTTAACAGTGGGAGTGGGGGTGTCTCTGACTCTTTTTCTTGCTTGTGAGAACTTTTTCCTCCTACTGGGTTGCCTTGTCCAGCTTTGATATTAGAATTTGTGTAGTTTCATTGCATCTTGTTATGCTGGATCAAATGATGTGCCTAGGAGGCCTGTTCTTTTCTGAAAGGAAATGGAGGAATAATGGATTTGGGGGAAAGAAAAGGGAGAGAGTGGTAAGAGGAGGAGAGAGATGGGAGGCTGCTGCAGATGGTTGGGATATATTGTAAAATAAAAGCAATAAAATAAATTATTTTTAAAAATTAAAAAAAATGAATGTGAAAAGAAAAAAAATCTATTGGATATTGTTGAGATTTTCTGTTGGATTTCTTTTAGATTATCCATTAAAAAATATCTCATTTTATAAATGCATAGAATTTTCTCTTAAATAAAAGCTTTAATTCCCACCAAAAGAGAGATTTAATTTTAATATTGTACCAAACAACATTAGGAGATACCTAACCCTAAATGCAACCATGTTAAGTCCCTAAAAACTGGAAAATTTACCACTCAGAGAAAATGTACACAGTATAGTTTACAAATTGCAATTTTAAATATTTTTAAGAAATATGTAATCATAAAATAACTCCTGGGAGTTTTGCAAATAAAAGGCAAGGGGTAGGAGCTTACACAGGTAATATCAACTTCCTGATTCAGCCTTTCTCTGAGAATATAAATTTAATCCTGACCATCTCAAGAGAAGGGAGTATTGACATTTAATTAACACCATAAGGCAGAAAAACAGCCGTAGTGATCTTTATCTCATGTTTTCCTTGTCCTCCCAAATCAGAGCACTTTCAGCAATTTCATGCATCCTGTAGTACCCACGAGTGGTATCTGCAGACATCTTACGCACATTATGAAAGCCCTTTGGGAGAACAAACCTTCTTTCTAAAGTTCCCCACCATTCATGCAGAGTACTCCAGTGCTCAATCAATGCTCACAGCCTAAATACAAATCCTGCAAGATCTAGATAAAGCAGATAAATTGGTGTGACAGGCACCTACTTTGCTCTTAGCTCCATTTGTTACTTGGATTCCATGAAAATAACATCAGAAAGTAAAAGTGTTCACTATGAAAACATGAGCAATAGTCATTACTAATCTGACAATTATTTAAGAAAAGATGTTTGCTTGTTTTCTATGCACTAAGCAATAGTGAAGTAGCAATAGGAAAACAAAGAGAGATCTAAGGAGATACCACGGATGATCAAACAAATCAGTAAATAAGTGAATTATCAAAATATGAAATAGATATACACAGAGGATTTTTATGAGTGATAATTTTTTAAATGACAGGGGGTGAGGCTAATTTGGCAGTTTAGTTCTGTTGATTTTTTCTCTTAAGACATTATTTCTAAGCTAAAATTTAAATGTTAAAAATTGTAGGATGGGGTTATAAAAGAATAATTTGTTAGTAAAGGCAATGATTTATTTAAAGATTCTTAGTGGCACATTATTTAAGAAAGGCTTGACTGAAGCTGGTTTATCACATGAAAAATTTCTGAAAGTACTTATTCAAAGGGTCCTGCAGATGTTCTACTCTATCAGGTCATGTAAGATCACAGGCCTAGGCATTTCCTAACTGGAAGCCACCCATGCTTTTTCTATACCAAGATTAATGCCAAGGCTTTATAAGTAGCAACAAAAAGAAAATGGAGTCCAGAAAATAGCATAGAGGAATCTTTTCTTTTCTTTCTTTCTTTTTAGATTTTTTTTTCAAATTTCTCTTAGAAGTGAAATATTATTACCTCACATCCAAAACTCTGTCTATTTAACAGCAAGGCTTTTACGAGGCTTTTCACATATGTGAATTCAGAAGAGAACTGGATGTTGGTAAAACATGGTCATGACTATGCTGACAACAATGTGAGAGTGTTCATGTGAGAAATAATGACCATGACTGTGCTAAAAACACTATGCCATTTTAAAATGGGGAACCATGATCATAACTATGCTGAAAACATCAGGGAGTGTAAGAAGGTGGAAATGAAGTTAAATTGGTAGGAAATATTGAAGTGGCATAAATAAAAACTTTGTAAAAGGATTTTGTTAAGAGTTATTGATTTTTCTGATATAGTTATAGCTAGTACTGATTTCACTGTGAAGATGTCCTCACCTCTAAAAGTCTATAGATAGCACTAATAGGACTCATGGGTTTAAAAAAATGAGAATATAAAGTTGTGTGGGTATAAAATGAAATGTGGATTAGAGAGGAGTGGGAGGATGGTATGAATAATGAGTATGTTCAAAATATAACTTATGCAACTCTAAAACATAACCAAGAATATTTTTAAAAGAAAAAAAGAAGAAGTCAGATCTAAGTTCACTGTTAAAATATCAGTGTGATGCAGGGATCACCAGATCTGCTGGGGATACCAGATGCAATGACTACATCTACATCATAGCTCGTGTATGTTAAAGCTCAGGGAACATCGCTAAAGAGGAAGCATAAAGATTGTAAGAACCAGAGTATCAGGATGTCTGCAATGAAACAGTCTTACATATGAATTCTACATACACAAGTTCTGATCAATGGTAATATCAATAAACATGCTAAACAGAAGGGGGAGGGACTCTCATGAGTTCCCATTCTAGACAGAGATCTATAGGCAATTAACCACTAAGAGATAGAAATAGCCTCTCCCAACAGCCAGCTCATGCACTAAGGACAGGTCCTGGTCCCACAGCCTGGGTGCCTCCCAAACAGATCAAGCTATTCAATTGTCTCACTTATCCAGAGGGCCTGATCTAGCTGGGGGCTCCACAGCCGTTGGTTCATAATTCATGTGCTTTCTTTCAATTGGCTATTTGTCCCTGTGCTTTTTGCAATCTTGGATTCAACAATTCACACTCTTGCAGTCCCTCCTCTTTCTTGACTGTTGGGCTTACACAGGGACACATGCTCAGCCTGGAAGGAGGGGACAGGACCTGCCTGTACTGAATCCACCAGGTTTAAATGAATCCCCAGGGGTGTCTTGGTCCTGGAGGACATGGGAATGGAGGGGAGGGTCTGGGGGGGAAGGTGGGGGCGGGGGCGGGAGAGGGGAGGACAGGGGAACCCATGGCTGATGTGTAAAATTAAAACACATTTAAAAAAAAAAAAAGAAGAAAAAGAAATAGACTCTCCCAGGCATGAGTTCCCTAACTAATTATATTCAAATCAAAGCATTGAGTTCAGAAACCATATGCACACAAACAAGACTAATGGACCCATCAGGTTTTATTTACATATTTGTGCATACATATACATATAACTGTACATTGCAATAACATTCAAGAATAAGATGTTATCCATTAGAGAGTGAAAAGGTGACAGAATGAGCTAGAGAGGGAAAAAGAAAGAAGAAACTTATGCAATTATATTTCAGTTAAGGTTATAAAAGAGATCAGTGTGTTTTCCAAATGGAAGTTGAACAGACTAAAGAGGTAATGAAAAGGAAAGTAAAAAACAGAAAGCAGCTGTCTTTTAGAAAATGTGTGGACATAACAGTAGAAAAAATGGAGGAAATGAGTTCACTTATACCTTTGAGGTAAAGTTGGCAGGCTGTCCTCATGAGTTAATTATTAAGAGAAACTAGCTTGTCTACATTTGGAGCTTGAGCAATGTCATGCTTATTCACTAAAATGGGGAGGACATATGAGGTTCTTGTTGTAAGGATCAGTCCAGAGCTTTATTTTTAACACATCCAATAGAATATTGGTGAACGTTTAGGACATAGCAAGTAGATGGTATTCCTGGCCTTACAACAAGTTATTGTAGATACTGATGTATATATTTTGGGGTCCTCAGCTGATGGTTCTTAGCTATGGACAGAAAACCCGTAAGAGGACCTTGGGGGTTACCAAACAAGCTTATTATTAACAGGAAACAGGACAAAAAAGCAAGTGTCCTGGTTCTTAATATTAGCATTTATTTTAGCGCTACATGCATTTTGTTCTAAAGCAAGCTATACACATTCCCCAGATGACAAACATCTCTGTGAAGTTTCCAAAGAGTGAGCCTTAAAGATGGGCTGCCCTAGTCCCTAATCAATAAGAAGCTGTTTTGAAGACAGCTGTTATTTTCTGGTGCAGAATGCATCTCAGCATTTCCAGCTGAGTGCTTCTGGAGGCTGTTTCATGATTGCATTTTATGTTTCTTATTGAAGAGCCCACAATTACTATGCCATCTTTCACAGCAAAGGATGCTCTTGTGACCCACCATTGGCAAAGCATAGGCACTATAGAACAGACTTTACATGGGGTTTGTGCTATCTTTCCTTAAGGAGCTAACCATGTTACAACTCCTTTATTCCCTATTTACATATTTATCTGTGTCAAACTCAAGGCGCAAGTTCATTAAAATGTGTCTATCAGGTCTTTTCTTCTCCAATTTCTATGTGTATTTGTCATCATCTATAACTCATGTTGTCACAATAATTTGAGGACATGGAAAATACAAATTATTCACTTAAGGGTTTTGTACATTTGATCTCATTTAGCAAATTAATAGACTACTTGATTTTTATTTTATGTTTTTTCAAGAATCTCTGAGTTGAGAAGATACAGGACTTGTTCAGGTTTTCTACATATGTTTGTAGGTATATGTGTGTATTGTATTGTCATGCGAGGAAGTGAGCTAAGCAATTTTGTGGGAGGAAGAGAATAGTTATTAAAAAATTAGAAGATGTATTTGAACAAATTATATGTCTTAAGATATGTTACTGTAAAAGAAATAAATCCAGTTTTAACTGTAATATTCTAGAAATATCTCACAAATTTTATTTTAATAGCTCTTGAAATTTCTGTAGAAATTGAAGCTTTTTAAAACTTTAAAACAGTTTTCCATTATAAAAGAGTTGTACACTGACAATGTTGTAAAAATTAATATACTGTAACTTTCATATGTTAACTTTCTATAATACATGGAAAAGTGTTAAATAAGATTGTAATTTATTATTGCACAACTTTCAATATATCTACTGATCCATGCAGTAACCTTGATGTGTTAGATCATTGTCTTTGCTTTTCAGCTTCCTAGTAAATATGAAATGCTACTCTAGTACTTTACTCCCCAACTGCATACCTTGTCGTTATTTACATGTAATGTTGGCAAAGGACTGGTGACATTAAGAGATATTTTCATGTATAATCCTTATTACAAACTGATGACTAGATATCTAGAAGGAACACATTAACTGAGACCCCAAAATTCTACTTGAAAACTAGGAACACTGAGCAAATTTATCAGCATGACACGTTGCATAAACTGCTTGTACAAATCAGTAGCTTTTCTTCACCAACAAGTGTACAGAGATGGAGATTGTGGACATGCTCCCATTCACAATAGCCTCAAAAACACTAAAGTATCTAGGAATAAACCTAGATAAGGAAGTGAAGGCTCCAATACTTCTTACTCTACCCAAGATATTAGTATGTTATCAAACCTATTGAAATGTTCTCTATAGTTTTTCTTTTTTGTTTTGTTTTGTCTTTGTACTTTCAAATTTTGATCAACATTTAAGTACAGAGATCTGAAATTGGCAGTTGAAAGCATTTTATTGTGTTTCTGCATTGTCTTTTTTTTTTTTACTTAATAGCTGTTTATTTTGGTATTCATCTGTAGATGTCCTAAATGTTTTTATCTTTCAAATAATATGTTATCTTATTCCTAGGTCTAATCTGTATATAATTTTACATCTGAGATAAGATTCCTACCTGATTTTTTCCAATATTTTCTTGATTTGTCTTATTATTCCTCATAATAATAGCAAATAGTATTTATATTATGTATTATACTATATATACAACTGTTTTAGAAAAATATCTCTACCACTATAGATTAAATTCGAGGCCAATTTTTGCCATTCTACTTATTATCTATTTTATTTCTCAAAAATTTGAAAAAAAATTAGTAATATTTTTAAAATCTAAAAGTAATCCTAATTTTGATATTAACTTTTACATCATTTTAGCTCCCACACCTAAGCCCCAGGGCTCATTGCAGTAAAGGGTGGTATTGGTGGGAGACTAGGACAAAATCAAACATGCCTTCATGATAAAAGTACTAGCAAATTTAGGATTAGAGGAAACATATATCAACTATAAAAGTGATATATGAGAATCCCTTGGCCAACATCATCCTAAAAGTTCGGTTTGAAACAATCCTAACAATGTCATGATTAGATCGGAATGTTCACTACCCCAACTCCTTTTTGATGTTGTAACTGAAGGACCAGACAGAGCAAAAGGGAAAAGAAAGGGATTACATGAATACAAATAGGGAAAAGATGACTATTTTAATATGGCATGATACTGTGTATTTGAGAACAGAAATCATTCATTGAATCGTCCTCTGTAATGGGATTAAAAAGAAATGTGTATACTCCTTCAAAGTATCTTTTCTAATACTAAATATTGTATTGTTTATCCATTTTGATTATTAATGATGTCAAACAGTTTTTTAAGCCTTACTATGAGTATCTGGTTTTTGCTAAAATATCTTTGATTTTTGTTCATTCATTAGTAAATTGAAAACCTTATATTTGCTAACATTTCATTATTATTTCTTTTATTTCTGAGATTATATTGTAATTACATCATTTCCATCTTTCATTTCTACCTTGCAAATCCTCCCATATATACCTTCTTTCTCTTTCAAATTCATGGCCTCTTTTTTCATAAATAACTAGCACATGCATATATGTTTATGTATATACATTTATATTTCTTTTTTTAATCTTTTTATTATATTTGTGTTTTAATTTTAAATATCAGCCATGGGTTCCCCTGTACTCCCCCCTCCTATCCCAGCCCCAATCCTCCCACCATCCCCTCCCCTCTATTCCCATCTCCTCCAGGGCCAAGACTTCCCTGGGGATTCAATTCAACCTGGTGGATTCAGTACAGGCAGGTCCAGTTCCCTCCTCCCATGCTGAGCAAACTGTCCCTGCATAAGGCCAAGGTTCCAAACAACCAGCTCATGCACTAAGGAAAGTTCCAGGTCCCACTGCCTGGGTACCTCCCAAACAGTTCAAGCTATTCAATTTTCTCACTTATCCAGAGGGCCTGATCCAGTTGGGGGCTCCACAGCTTTTGGTTCATAATTCATGTGTTTCCATTAGTTTGGCTATTTGTCCCTGTGCTTTTCCAATATTGGTCTCAACAATTCACATTCTTACATTCCCTTCTCTTTCACAACAATTGGACTCCTGGAGCTCCACCTGAGGCCTGGCCGAGGATCTCTGCATCTACTTCTATCAGTTATTGGATGAGAGTTCCAGCACAACAGTTAGGGTGTTGGTCATCTGATCACCAGACTAGGTCAGATCAGGCTTTCTCTTAGGATCCTGTTTTTTAGGTAGCCTCCTTGGAGTTGTGTAGCAGTCTAGTCATCTTTGTTTTACATCTAGTATCCTGCTATGAGTGAGTACATACCATGTTTGTCTTTCTGAGTCTGGGTTACCTCACTCAGGATGATTTTTCCTAGATCCATGCATTTGCCTGCAAACCTCATAATATCATTGTTTTTCTCTGCTGAGTAGTACTCCATTGTGTATATGTACCATATTTTTTTATCCATTCTTTAGTTGAAAGGCATCTAGATTATTTCTAGGTTCTGGCTATTACAAACAATGCTGATATGAACATAGCCAAGCAAATGCCGTTGTGGTATGATTGAGCATTCCTTGGGCATATGCCCAAGAGTGCTACAGTTGGGTCTTGGGGGAGATGGATTCCCAATTTTCTAAGGAAGTGCCACATTGATTTCCAAAGTGGCTGTACGAGCTTGCATTCCCACCAGCAGTGGAGGAGCGTTCCCCTTGCTCCACATCCTCTCCAGCATAAGCTGTCTTCTGTGTTTTTGATCTTAGCCGCTCTGACAGGTGTAAGGTGGTATCTCAGAGTCATTTTGATTTGCATTTCCTGGATAATTAGGGATGTTGAGCAATTCCTTAAATGTCTTTCAGCCATTTGAGCTTCCTCTGTTGAGAATTCTTTGTTTAGTTCTATAGCCCATTTCTTAATTGGACTGTTGGGCATTTTGATGTCTAATTTCTTGAGTTCTTTATATATTCTGGATATCAGCCCTCTGTCAGATGTGGGGTTGGTGAAGACCTTTTCCCATTCTGTAGGCTGTTGCTTTGTCTTGTTGACCATGTCCTTTGCTCTGCAAAAGCTTCTCAGTTTCCACAGGTCCCATTGATTGATTGTTTCTCTCAGTGTCTGTGCTACTGGTGTTATATTTAGAAAGTGATCTCTGGTGCCAATGCATTCAAGACTACTTCCTACTTTCTCTTCTATCAGGTTCAGAGTAACTGGATTTATGTTGAGGTCTTTGATCCACTTGGACTTAAGTTTTGTGCATGGTGACAGATATGTATAACAGGCTCAGTCTGTGTAATTTTACTAGCATGTATGTAGGTTTTCAGAGATGATCATTTGACATTGGATAATCAATTGGTAGGCTATTCCCTAGGGATGAACCCTCAAAGGATTCTCCTTGTTTCCATTAGCACATCAGTTGTTGCCCCTATTTAGCTTTTATTTAGGCAGCCATGTTGTTGAGACTTTACAGTGTAGCTTCTGAAATTCCTAGGGACACAATCTCTCAAGAATCTCACTGTTCTTCTGGCTCTTACACTCTTTCAAGGGTATCAAATACTCGGGCCTAGCCTCAGCTCATGTATGACACATGTATACATGCAAACATACTCAAAATAAAACTAACTAAACTTATGAATAAATAAACAAAAATAAATCTTAAAAAATAACAATCTTCAGATGTAAATACCATTGTGTCTATTTTCAAGTATTTTTAATATGTTTATTTCAGTCTTTATGAATATAAATTTTGCACAATTTTAATGACTGAATGTTAAGCCTGCTGCTTCAAGGATTTCCATTCTCCTACCACTGTACAGATCTACCTGAGTCTAGCAAAGTTTGTAAGCCTTCCTTGTAAGCAAGTTCTCTGCTGTGTCTGAGTTATCCTTAGATGATAGATGTGCATGGTTGCTTTATGTCTGGATAGCACATTACGTGTTTTCCTCCAGTTTTATTATTGATGGATATTTGAGATATTTTTCCTGTTTTAGAAAAATTATGAACAAAACATTTTATCTGTGTGTGTGCACATGTATGATATAAGTATATATGAATACATGAATATATATTTATATACACAATGGATAAATATTCATATTATGAATATACATATCTATTCATTTTTAGGAGTTTAGCAATATGTTTAAACTTTAAAAATACATAGAAAAACAAGTATATATGAAAAGATTTAAAAAGAAAAACAAGCACTAATAATACTTAAACAAACTGTTTTCCAAATTGGTTGTAACACTACATCACTTAAAGCATTATGGGGCTGGAGGTTTGAGATGCTAGTTCACCCAGACCACTTGCTACTGAGAACTGAGTATTTATTTGTGTACTATAGTAGAAATGGAGTCTTGTTTTATTTAACATTTGGATGTCTCACAGTGTCAGTTCTCTAGTTTACATTTGCTTGTCCATACTGGGTTTTGTTTTGTTTCATTGTCTTCTTTTCTCAGGTTCATGACTAGTTTTCAGTTTGGAATTCTACCTTTTGTGGGCTAAAGGTATTACTCACACATTGTTATAAAAATTCACCATCAGGGATATTTAGGGACATTTTTGTTCCCAACCTGCCACTTGTTCTTAATTATTTATTTGGAAATGTATCCATATTCAATTTTGATATACTTATGTTTGTAACTTGTTTGTTTTGTTCATAGATTTACAAAGACATGTATTAGTACCAGGGTTGCATAAAGAACTCAACACTCTTTATTCAAAGGTAATCAGATTACACCTCTTATTTTTTGTTTGGTTTGGTTTGGTTTTTCAAGACAGAGTTTCTCTGTGTAGCTTTGCGCCTTTCCTGGAACTCACTCTGTAGTCCAGGCTCGCCTCGAACTCACAGAGATCTGCCTGCCTCTGCCTCCCAGTGCTGGGATTAAAGGCGTGTGCCACCACGGCCCAGCCAATCAGATTACACCTTTTATGTGTGAGGAATATCTGTCTTCATTTTCAAATTAGTGCTTGTGTGTACTACTGGTTAATAGATTTAGGCTCTTTATATTTTCACTCATTCAGATACCCTGGCCTGGCCTCTGCTGGTGGGAAGCCAATTCTACCAGCACCCTGTGTTACACAATTTTATTCCTCAGATTTTTGTCTTGACACCTTTGTGAAATTCAACATATTTTAGAAAAATAAAGACATGATGTATTTTCTCTTTCTTTCTTTCTTTCTTTCTTTCTTTCTTTCTTTCTTTCTTTCTTTCTTTCTTTCTTTCTTTTTCTTCCTTCTCTCTCTACCTCTGTCTCTGTCTCTGTCTGCCTGTCTCTATCTCTCTTGCTTTCTCTCTTGTAAATAATGTTTAGCTTTTATAGTGGGTAGCTGTTCCAGTTTTGACCTTGAAGCACCACCTCAGTGAAGTAGCCAGTAACTGCCACGCCTACCTAGGACCTGCCCCTGGAGCTTGGGCAGGTCAGTAGTCCTTAGGACCCAAGATTCAAAAGTGCTGGCCTCTTGATTCCTTATGATCCTGGATTCTGGATGGCAGACCCAGTCAGAGTTTTCCAGAGAACCCTGCTAGACTGAATTTCACCTCTCCTGGATCCTGTAACCAACTGCTTTACTGGCTTAAATTAAGCTTGAATTACTTTTGTTTTGGAATTCCATCATAACTCTAGGTCTTGGTTTCTTTATTCTTGAATTACTGCCTTGAAACAGTCCTTCAGTGTCCCTATCCTATTGAACAATGTTCCCACTTTTGCTACATGTGGGACATTCTTATTTCTTCCCTCCTTTTTTGTTCTTTTCTTTCTATTTTTATTTTAGCAATGTCAAAAAATTAGCTTTTGCTGAATATCCCTTGTGGTTTTTCATTTCTATAACAGAAGCTTTGAAAGGAAAAGAATATTACACAGTAATTTGACACTTCAGGAGAATGTCCTTCTCAGTGCCAGGGAATTTACTATGAACCTTGCTATCGTTTATTCACTTTTTGCCATTACAGTCATCTTGGCAAATTGATTTATATACCTATAACCTATCTCTTAGTATTTCCTCATCTTCTTATGACCAGTACACAAAACAGAGTCTATGACAGTTAATGACATGCTTGGATAACCCATTTTCCTTTTTTGGATAAATGAGATGTACAAGGAAAGGAATTAGGGCCCCATAATGCATAGAAAATGTGTACAACTATTGTTATTACACACAGTTTGTCTTACTCTTGATTTTATTTTCCAAATGAGTCACAGCATACTCAGCTAGCCTGTTAGGCACTTCCAAATGCCAGTGCCAGAGGGAATACATAACACTTTCAGAGACTCAAACATATAGAACAATTTTTATAGCAAGAAATCTGCACCTATAAGTAGCAAAGAGTACTAGCTGCCTCTCTTTTCTTCTTTTATCTCTTCCTTTCCCGCCATTTCTCTTCTTTTCTTTCTATTTTTCTCCCTTTCCTCCCCATCTCTTTCTTTCCTCTCCCATGCTGTAGGGATCAACAAAATCAATACTTTCTCCAATTTTCCTGTTTTCTAAAAAAATGATAATAGCCATATAAAAACATGGTGTTTCAATTATTAGCCTTGTCTTGCCCATGCCAGTAACCAAGAAGTACACAATTTTTGATCTTGATCTCACATGCCTCAGCAAATCAATCAAGGCAGATGTCTCCATGATCTCTGCTTCACATATTTCAGAGAAATTATTCTCCCCCATGTGAACTAACCTGACAGTATAAATAAAACTCTTCATGAAAAGTGCACCTAAACATATGGAGGCAAGCTTGACTAAGAATACACCCACCATAGCACTATACACTGTTGAGATGGAGGAGGGAAGATGGGGGAAGACAGATAGACAAGAGAGAATTTTCAAGAAGACCCTGAGGCTTGCACATCACAAGATTAGTGAATGACTCTACAAAGAGGTGTTCAGAGTTTCCTGTAAATGACCAGGCAGTAAATTCCTAGGGTGCTGAGGGTCAGACAATCTCTTTGTCTGTGACACTGATGGTGTGTGACAAAGATGTCGATACTGTGCAGATACCCTATGAAGGAATGGGTGTGACTTGATTACAGTATAGATTTACTTACAGAAAAAAGTGCATGCACCTTCAGGCCATTTCCTAGTCTCTCTTATTATGCAAGAAAGTGTCTTCTTTTCTTCCAAATGTTCTTTATTTTTCTTCCAAGAAGTATGCACAGCACTGCATATCAAAAGGGGCTTAGGGTAGAACAGAGACTCTTAGATTTCTATGGAATCTCTACTCTCCATGGCACACATTTTTCAAGATTTTAATCTGCATTCCCTGCTCTATTTCCTATTATTCCCACTAAATGCAGAGTTACCACATGTGCAAGAATACAGCCATGGGGTGGTTAAGGAGAGAAGACAGAATTCTGTCCATTTAAAAGGGCAACATACTGTTGCCAGCTTAAAGCAGCCATATTCTGTCGTTTCTTCCCTTGTCTGGGTTCCTGGAGGGGGTGGATGCATTTTTTTCCTTACTTGATTTACAGGATCCAGTCTCCTTTTCCTTAGAGAAGGGATCAACAGGATGGAGACATCCTTCAGGCACCTAATTCAGTTTTCTTTATACTTAGTGGCAACACCTCTCAGATAACAGTAAAAGATTTTCTGTGAGGGTAGTTTTGGGGACTGAAGAATTTCAATGCTTTTCTGCCTTCTCTCTTTAAAAGTATCTCAGGAAATGTAACCATCTGCACCTTGGAGATGCTGGCCCACTTGCTCTTTTGAGCTGGACATTATACAAGATAATGAAATAAACAAACTACATATCTTCAGGGCATTTTTGTTTTCATATAAAATTGTAGCAAAGAAAAGAGAGATGAAAAGGCAGCCTCCCGCCGTAATTAAGCGTTGCAAGAAAGCTCTGGGTTTGCACAACTTGCTGCAAACATATTAGAGAGGGTCTGATGCAGACACAAGTGCCAGGCCCCGCAACTCGAGAGCATATGCATTATCTCAGCCTGGGAAATGAAAATAAAAGCAGCAGCATTAATCAGAGCTCTAATCAGTGAGCTACACAATAAGGTTGATCTCACCTTATTCAGTTAGAAAAGCTCACATGGAGGCAATATCCAAGCAGTCACCATATTCATACTGATTATATCAGGAAAAATGAGGGTAATGATTCAGACTTGGCAGCTCTGGTGTTCTCTTGTAAGAGAAACTAATAAAGGGACAGTAAATCTTGATATACTTATCACATTTGGGCTGTCAGGAGTATATAATCTTCTCTGGAGTTTCTTGGAATGTTCTGTACAGCATATTTCATTGTGCTGAGCCCCTTCCCCCTTTCTTAGAGCAATGTTTAATGGAACAAAACTTCAAATTCACAGAAGAGCAAGAGATCATTGCTGCACAAACAGTATATTCATTATAGAGCTTCCAAAAACACCCAGAAGATCATACACTCCTACATGTATACACTAATACTCAAATTTAATTGATTTGGAGGGAAAGTATCTTCATATTTGTGAAAATATATGCAATAAATTTTACAATGTGTCAAAATATATGTTTTTACCTCAAAACCTGCCATCTAATATCCTCTCAAATTAGACTGAGAGAATAGAAGAGGAGAGATTATTCACATTTAACAAAATGCAGGAAACAAGATGTGTTTGGGGTGTATGATAGGCAAACATGTGTTTGCAGGAAGTTGATATTGAAGGTTGGTGTTGATGCAGATACATGTATTTCATTTATCATGTGTCACAATCAGAGCATGATAAGGAAGCAGATATATAATTGCTTCCATCAATGCACTTGTGAGTGACTGGTTGCTAATGATCAATCTTCCTAACAATATCAATAGTGTAGAATCAGTAACTGCCTTTTTAGGTGCATTACTTTTTAAGTTTCTGCACATCTAGGTGCAGGGATTTTATTGTACACATCTCAAGTGACCAATTAATGCCATTGGTCACTTATAGATATGTTTCCCACTAGAGAACTCAGATTTTTCTTTTCTTTTCTGCCTCTTGAAGTCCCTACCTGAGCTACCCTAACCAACCATCAAGCTTTATCACTAGTTCCCTCTGTGTCATGGTTTCTAAAATAAGAAGTAAATCATCTGAATATATCTTTTAAAATAAATATATAATATTTTATTAGGGTATATGCTTTACTTAAGTTCTTAATTTACATTCTATTTGACATGTCTTCTATTTTCAAGAATAAATTAGATAAAGAATGTGCTATGTCTGTGGATTTCCCTGTCACAGAAACAAAACATTGAAGATGGAGACTACTAGAACTCTCAGGAATCCTCTTAGTATAATATTCAGAATAAGAGATATGCAAGGTCTTGGACCAAGAAGCAAACTTCAACTAGATAAACCTCTTTGACTTAAGCAAGTCCCCTCATGGTTTAAAAAGAAGAAATAAAGTTTGAAATATATTTCATCATGTGAAAGTAAAAAAATGTGTGCTATGTGATACAGCTGAACAGTGTAAACATGAAATTAAATAATGAGATGATTTTCTTCTGTGCAATGGACTATAGGAATTGGTGCTGAGGCTGGAAGCTGTCCTCACTTGTCCACTTCTTTAGCCATGCTCTTATTGCAGATGTCTCATGGACACCACCAGAGTACTGAGCAGAGGGACTTTTATTTTCTACACAGTGCGTTGTTATAGGTATCTTATCACTTCCTCTCATCTCCATATAAGGTTTTCCCTGACCACTCTACCTACACTGTAGTCTTTTCTCTCTCCTCAGTTTCCATCCATTCATTTACCATGCTTGACTTCATGCCTGACAATTATCACTTCCTTACATATTTTACATTTGCCTTTATTGTTACGTTTTCTACCAAAATAGCTGTTTGTTTTTCCCTAGTGTATAATACCCATTCTAAACTATTAAATTTCATTAAAAAGCACTGGATAAATATTTTTCTTATGAATTAAATATTTAATGATATATTTAGACTATAGTCAAAGTAACTGTCAGTTAAAAATCCCAAACCAAATAAAGAACCAAAATTTAACTTTTTGTTATCCTAGGAAGAAGTTTAATTGTGTGTTCAGTAGAGTGGACAGATACCACTTATCTGAATGTGCCTCCTTTATCGATATGCAGTCTTAGCTTTAGAACTACAAAGGTTTGACCTTTCTCCTTTGATAGCCATACCTCTGTATATATCTTCTACAAGAGCTTATGTGGGCAGAAAGATGTTCTTTGTCTGGAGAACGTCAAAGAAGTACAAATATGTATAATTTATTTGTTAGCAGATATATCCAATATTGTAAAATTATATAAGACATGGATTTTTTAAGATCAAAGATATAAGTACTAATATAGATAATGTGAGTTTGTAGTGTCTTCAGCATGTAAGCTCTTCTTATGAATTCCTACTCATGCAGATTTCTATAGTTGATTATGCCATGATAAGCATCTCATCTGTTCCCCAAAAAGGAACCTACATCATCCTACTAAAAAGCAAATGACACATTGGGTGTGCCCTCTGCTTTCTTCATTAGTGTTGGGTGTCTGATTGTTTACATATTATACAATCTTAGTATTGGTCCATCAAGGTAAAAACTGTTGATGTTCACTCATTCCAAGAATATAACGATGGCATCCAGGATGTGCAGACTTGCAGGTGCTAAGATTGTGGCATTTCGATAACTTCTGAGTATTTGTATAGATTATGGAAGCTATGATGAAAACATTTCTCAGTGTTTAAATTAGAAATGGAAGCTCAAAAAGAAATAAAGCTAGTATTCTGTTTGTTGGGAGATAAAGTCATTTGTAGATTCCTGCTTACACATCTCAGCAGAAAAGTGTCTAGTTAGGCATGTGTCCATAGCCTTTGAGAAATTAGCACGTATTGGGACAATTCAGGAAAAACTATTTCCATTAGGGCTTCAGAGATGTGCCAGATGAAGCTCAGAATGTGTTGGAGAAGAGTAATACTTTTCCTCAAGCCAACACAAATATTAACAGGTATGTATAAAGTATATCTAAATAAATAGCATCTAACATCTATAATTACAGGATGTATCTCTAAAAGCACACACTGTATTATAACACTAAGTATAAGGCCAATAAACTTCATAAAACTCCAAATATAGGAATGGCAACTGAGGTTAGAAACTGACCATATTTATGTTGATCCACTTCCTATGTCATTTCATTTTTTTTAATTTCATTCTTTTTCATGACATATTCCCACAACACAGTCTCTGTGTTGAATAGAAAGCTGCCTTCATTTGATACCTAAGGAAACAGGAAGGATAGATTCAAAAGTATATTCTGAGGCTTCTCAGAAATTAAGTGAAACAATAATGTTAAATTTTCCAACCCTATTTTTTGTGAGTTATAATTCGGCTAATTTTGCTATTATTCTAACCTGCTCTGCTCCATTTTACAGGGCATGTTTGAGGAGCCTGTTTCTTTCTTTTTTTTTTTTTTTTAAACACAATTTTGTTTTGTTTGATACTTACGTGTTTAATCATCATTGCTGCTGGCTATTGTTGCTTTTCATGTATTTTAATACTTTAATCAATGGGAATTTTATTGGTACTTGTACCCTGAGGCTATTGAAAGTGGAGGGTGCAATTTTATAAATATACAATTGAAATAAAGAAAACTAAAACAGATGTGCAGGAAGACAACATGGGCCATAAAATGTAGGGATTCCCTCCAGAGGTGGACAAAAAAGACATTTTACAAACAAATACCTGTAATGTAGTTTGGGACCAAAGTTGATTCAGACTCTGTTCTTTGTATTTTCTTACCTAAATTTTATCTTATATCTTCAGAATATCACATCATTCAAATTAGATTGAGACATTAGCAAAAATAATCATATTCTCTTGGACATCTCCTCACCACATTATACATGCATGCTTCATTTTCTACTTGTGTACTTAATTTTATTAAATACAATACTTCACTTATTGGATCATACATCCTTCAGTTTATGACTAAATGTAATCTTTCTTTTTTCTTTTTTTATATCTTTAACCCACTTACCTTCAAATACCTCAGAAATCCAAGAGCAGATATCATTTCAGCTTATTCTTTGGTTCATCCTGTGGGAGGACGTAGTTCTACCTCTTAAACTACAAGAGAAAATACTTCCTGGATTAACTGGCGACCTGTGCGCCTTAGCATTACTAAAAGCTTTAAATTATTTACTTACTATTGAATTCCATTTTCTTACTCTTTGGCCACCTATGTAAGTCTAGTGTCTCATATTCTTGTTTCAGTAATGGAAACCAAGGTCACAACTTGCCATAGTCCATAAAAATACCTTCTGACAATGAGCTCGGGGATGTCTTAGAATGAAAAATAAAATAAAACACTCACAGAAAACAACTTCCTTACATCTGAAGCATTTTTGTCAAATACTCTCATCTTCTTCATTATATGAATGCATATCTATACATGAAGGACTATGAATTTCCAGTTTTTGCTTATTTTGTACCCACCTTCTAGGGGCAAATAAGACCTCCTGGTATCTAAGGGCTTTTTAACAATTGGGTTATCTGACTTGCTTTGAATGACCCTAAGTACAGAAGTGGACTTGTGAACAATCAGGCAGAGATGACCCAATGAAGACAGAGTTTTCATCATCTGCCAATGTACTGAATCTTGTCTTTCTCTTAGTGACTGCACTTAAAGCAACAGGAAGCAAAGTGTTCAGCAGCAGCAGGTACTTAGACAAGAGTGAAGGTTGGATGCGGACAGCTCTATTAAAACACCCCTGTCTAAACAGAGCTTCCCGGAGCTTAAGAGCCCATTGTTGCAGAAGGCAAGACCCATCTGCAAATGCAGCTAACCTCCCAGCTCTTGGGGAAGGAGCTGGATCAAGGAAATCTCCTTAAACAGATGAAAAATCCCCAGTATCTAATGGACAAGTACTTCACTTCATTCTTCAGAGTTTTTAAGCATCTGATAAATGAAGAAATTAAGGAAGAACAAACAAACAAACAACAACAACAACAAAACACTGAACGGGATTACAGTAGTGTAATGGTAAATGACATTTGGGTTTTAACTATTTCCAATAGTACTTAATTTTAATGTTAAAAAATAAATTAAAAAAACCCTAATTGCTATATACTATTTGTTATTTTCCTCCTTAGTTTCAGTATACATGAAGTATATGAATGCTATTATATGTCATTGTTTTATTGTATACTAGGTCAGTTTTATATAATTTATTGCAATCAAGAAATATGGTCCAAATATTGTTCGAGTCAGTATACTGATATTTAGTAATTTTTCATCTGAATTACATCTCATGTTTTCCAATTCAACACATAGGGGAATTGCACAATGCTAAAATCAATGTCTATGGAACTTAGCTACAAAATTCAGGTTTGACAAATTTTGGAGATGATTGTTTTGTCTATCATACTGTTCAATTTAAAAGTCTAAGAAAGACAAATATGTAGATATAATGTTACAAATTAATTTATTATTATCAATGCCAGATTGTAGAGAATGCTCCAAAATAAATAAATAAATGCGAAGCCATGAACGGCTTGAGGCACAAGTTCTTTCCATGGCAGTGAAAAGTGCTCATGAGCTGGCCCGAGGTATAGAGCAGAGAAACAGAGAAGGGTCCTCAAGTAGTTACCTGCCACTTCAGGTTACAAAGGACTGATGACTGAGGAGTGCAGACCCATTGCTTAAAGGATTTAAATTTTTCAGTGGTATTGAACATATAAAACACTTGTTTCCATTTGTGTGGTAACACAGGTAGAAACAACTTGAGAATTATTACAAGTGAGATCAAATACAGGACACCTTTAGAATGAATACAATAACAAACTCTAGCATTTATCCCCCACCTTATCCTCAATAACCCTAAGAAGTCGGGATAATCCTCTTCATCCCATGTAGACAGAAAATTAAGAAACGTAAGAGCAGACATCCCAAGAGTAGATGTCTGAGAATCCCAAGATTTAACTATAAAACTTCATGCAGAAAATCACACATTATAAAAAATATGCATTACCTAAAGATCTAAGATTAAACACTAAAATTCCAATTTGTCTCACTGTCAGTCTATTCTCATTATAAAGAAACCAGATCTGTCCATAAGATTTTCAGATTCTGAGACTAATAAAAAATTGCTCTATTAATCCCTCTTCTCAGTGCCATCCCAGAGGTTGGTATTGATGACAGAGCTCCTGAGTCTGGAGATGGGAATGAACCCTGGAGGACAGTGCCTGTCATTACGAAGTTGCCATCTGTCTTTCTTTGATATCTGCTGTGCTGAAGTCAGTCTCAGCATTTCCCTATCATTTCAATGACAGCTCATGGTAAGATAAACTCACCATGATAAGATAAATGGCAACTTTTTAATGAAAACCACTATGTGTGAACTGCTTGGTTGGGCTACAGTTCTTCAAAGTGCATCTCATACCTTATTCCCTAATATCAAAACCAATGACCTATTCTTCAAAGGATTTTCTTTTCAGTTCTATGGTGTACATGATTTAGAAAGCCCTCCCCCTTCATTCTTTAATATCCTCTTAGATGGGATCTTGACTGACCCAATCACCTTAATAACATGGAGTAAATTTGGGGACATTGTTTGTCCAAAACAAAAGGATGTATTTTTTGCACTATCTGAAAAAAAATCACTTTTGAATAGGTTGCCAAAATAAGTTAATAACTGATTTTATTTCTGTGGATTATTTTCCTCCTTGCAAGACCAATATGCCCCTCAAAAGTGCTAAACTACTAATAATTAAGCACAATTCTGTTGTGGCTGATGCCATCAAGATCAAACAAATTGCTGTCTCCTATTAGTCAAAAATGATGTGTAGTCCAGTTACATTAAGATGAACCTGCTATCAGTGTTGTAACATTGCAGAGTAGACAAAAAGATGTCCAACTGAAGTCTATCTTAATTGCCATAAGAGAATTGGGATATTTGAATTTGGGAAGTTAAAAATGACCTTGGAGCTAGCCAAAGTAATTGGAGAACAGTTACTAATTTGTAAGCATTGTATCTTGAGATATTAACAAATATAAATATGGTAAGCTCACATTAGCAACTATTTTCACTTGCAGCCATCAGAAATTCTCCTTTATAAATTCCTAATTATCATTGCTGACTTCAGACAGATCAGGAGATAAAGATCAAATGATTTTAGGAATTTCCTAAGGCCTTGAAGTCATGACTGTGGGCACAGACTTCTGTATTCACAGTCAAGTGAAGACAGATAATGCAGATTAAATGACTTGATTAGAGGCAAATTTAGCTATGGATTTAATATTTTCAATATTTTATCAATTTAGTAATAGATATGGGATAGAGGGGAGTTTGGGAGGAAGAGTGGAAGGAGGTAAACTGTGGCTGGGATGTATTGTATAAGAGAAGAATTTATTTTCATAAAAACGTAAAAAGAAACTTATAATAGAGATATCTGTTGCTTCTTGTTATTTTTCTCAAAATTAGGATATTTTAAGTCACATAGGCCTATATTTACACTTCCACTGAGTCCAGTGTTTTGTTGAAGATGTGTTTTGCAATAGTTGTCTCATTGAGATGGTTACTTCTGCAGTGAGTGTATAAGAGGTAAGAATATCCACTGAAGAATAGTTGACTGAGCATCTATCCTATGCAAGCACTGGTTTGAGTGAAGGCAATCCAACCTATTTGTTCTTATATTAATAACATCTCTACTTAGCATTTGTAAAGATTGCAAGGGTTTAGAGAACAATAATGTCAGAATACAATAAAGCATAATACAAATGCTGGTGTGGCAGTATGAAATGGAAATGGATAGCTTCTCTCTAAAAACAGTGGTAGTGAGATGTTTGTGAATACCTGATAGAAAATGTCCAGATATGGAACTTCCACTCAGAAGACCAAGTGTATATAAATACATAAGAACTTCTCAGGTTTAAAGCAGAAAGTCACTTCTGAGGGACACAATATTGTTAATAAAAGGTAAAATGTCAGCAAACAATGTAAGAGTAGTAAGCAGGATTGAGATCATTCATGGCCATGAAGAACACGCAAGAGTTTTAAACTACTTCTTAAAATAGACAGATTTCACAGACAAATTTTAAGTGTGGAAATGGTATTGTCTTAAGTAAACACCATCACGTCAGATGAATGGTAAAAACAGAACACACAGGGACAAAAGTAGGAATAGGAAACACAAGAGAAGATCATTGAAATGGTTTCAGGAGATGATGATGATTTTTTTTTTTTTTGTAAGAAAGGTTGTCTTAGAAGTAGAGGGAGTTAATAAACGTAAAAGACATTTAAGTATAGGATCAATCTAATTTGCCAAGGGATTAAATAATTGGGACAGTGGTGTAATGAAAGGAAATGTATGTATGACCAAACACTTTGTTGAAAAGTCTAAAATTTGGAAGGAATATTTAGAGAAAAATTCTTTATTTCCTTTTTGAATTTAACTGCATATGAAATTTGAAATGTATGAATAGATATCTACCTAGGGATTACCAGGAAGCAATTGGACATATAAACATTGAAGAATAAAAGTCCACAAAAAAATGTTAATGGAAGGTGCATGTTTTGGCAGGTAAATGATATGTGATTGGAAAGCATTTAGATAAAGACCATTTGAGTTAAGAATGAGAAAGAGACTAAAACAGAGTAGTTAATAAAATGGAGCTAAGGAAGAATAGTCAATAAAATGGAAGGAAGAACAGAAGAGTGACTTTGAGAAACTGTAATAGTAAGTTAGAGGCCAAAAGTTGCTGAATACGTCAACTGGCATCAAAAGTCTATTGAAGGAAGATGAAAAGTGATCAGTGGGTTTTGCCAGCAACTACTTTATTTATGAACATTTATATACACAACTTGCTCTAACAAATGTCCATGATTCTACCTTCCAGTGCTAGTTGTATAATTTTCAACAGGCAATGACAAAATCCTAGATTTTGAATAGCTGATAAACTGAATTCCTTAAGGAAATTTACTATATATGTCATCAATGAATATGCTTATTTTCCTTGCTTCAAAGAGCAGACTCCAATCCCGCTTCAGGTTCTTAAAACTGAAATAGCTGTCTTTCAGGAGTGTAACCCCATCTGAGTGGCCATAAAAATGTTTGCAAGTAATACATTTTAGGTAATGGAACACATAAACAAAATAATACATATAATTACAAATGATAAATGAGACAGGTAAAAAGTAAAACTCTTTATTTTTATCTCCAAATAAACCAACTGCTCTTATAATATCAAATTCAACAACAGCTAAATTTATGAAAGAAGTTAGTAACCAATGTCTGTCTCTGAGATTTTCATTAAAGCCATGGCTTCATTAGATGACATTTTTTTTTTATAGTCATCAAATCTGACAATTTTTGTACATGTCACTTTTATCAGTTATGTCTCTCTGGATCTTTTTAGCAGCAAGGTTCAAAATTATCATGGAATCATAATAGATGGTATTGAAAGCTGGCCCATTTTCAGATATTTTCTTTGATTTTTGTGTTTGTCTTATTGGTGCTCCTTGAGCATTAGGCAGAAGTATCCTTTTTAGTTAGTCATTCTCCCCTTTTCATGAACATAATAAGAACTTGAGTTTGACTATTTGTAATAAATTGAATTTCCACATAATTCTATGGTGCTTCCCATGGCTATCATGCGTCTGTGGTTTTAAGACCCCTGAGAGTTGCTGGGGCAGCAGGTTGGACAAAAGAACATGCTGTGAAGTTTTTGACAAATTCAGCATTCTGGATTTTTTATTCTGAAATACTGATTCAGATATCTCAGTAATTCTAGGAGGAAACTAAGAAATTTATGTCTTTACAACATTCATTCTGTTTTCATTTTTAACACTTCTCTGTGTGTCTGTCTCTCTGTCAATTTCTATTTCTGTCTTGCTCTCTCTCTCTCTCTCTCTCTCTCTCTCTCTCTCTCTCTCGTTCTCTGTGTGTGTATGTGTGTGTGTGTGTGTGTGTGTGTGTATCTGTGTCTTTCTTTGTGTGAATACATATGTACTTGCAAGTGCATTTTCCCACTGAGTCCAGATCACAGAGGCATATCCCCTAGAACTGTAGTGGCAGATTTGGATATGAAGAATTGAACTGGGACTTCTGTATGAGTATCAAGGCCTCTTCACCTCTCAGCCATCTCTGCAGCTCCCAGGAATATCCATTTTTTTGCAATAAATTCAATGGACAGTTTATTGAAATACAAATGTTTCTGAGTTAACACATTGACATATACTGCTTCACAGAAAATAATATTGAAGTTTTGAAAGGGGAAAATGGTGAAGTCAACTGTCCTTTAAATAACTATTTTTCCATATTTGACAATAGATCATTCACTAATAGAAAGAACTATTGTATGCACATATCAATAAATCTTGCAGACCGGTACATAAATCTGCATGTTTATTTATACATGTGTTAGTTATTATTTCAGTTTCCAAATTATGTGTGTATTATGCCATCATCTTATTCAATAGTATGTCTTATAAACCATTTGTATGTTTCCTTGTATTAAGTAGCAATATGGGGGACACTCAACATAGGTCTTAAAATGTCATCTATAAAGCTAGAGTGATGGGCACAGTGGTTAAAAAAAAAACAAACATACTAGTCATTCAGATAACACTAATTTGCTTCCCAGCACCTGGACCATGACCGCACAACCCTGTCTAATTCTAGCCATGGGATATTCAACGAATTTAGCCTCTAAGGGAACCTACATGTTATGTACACATACCTCCATACACATGCATATGCATAATTAAAAGAAATAAAAATAAATTTAATAAAATGAAATTTAATAAAAATAAATTTAATAATAAATACTAAAAATAAAATATAAGCATAAAAACATCATCTATCTTTGTAGTTGACTAATATATATTCACTACTATTTTTTACAACTATAATTAAACATGCAAAATATGTATTTTAGTATATGTTTTAGTTTTAGAGGCAGTGTTAAAAAATATATCAATAATATAGCTCTTAATTTTTACCACTGTAAAAAGGAGAGAATTTAATTTAAGAAATAATCTTAAAATGGACTATGGCATATTACAGAAGACTATGTAAGCTGGAAAGATAGAAACTTTTAACACATGGGAAATGGCCATGCTTTATTTATGATATTTCTCTGTTTATGATTTTATCTTCTGTTCTTCCTTTATTTTTTCCTATCTTCACCATTTAATTTCTCTCATTTCAAGTACCACTGTCATCTTGCTAATAGAGACTGATCCTCTAGCAGAAGTAGCAAGTAAGTAGTAGAAAGCTTCACCTAATAACTCTTATCTCTACTGCTAAGCTGTGGTTTCCTATGGAGTCTTTTGAGATATATTTCTCTTCCTTTGCAATATAACTGTGCTAAGCAAAGCTACCCAATTATATATATATTTATGATTTCATGAGAATAAACCATTATCCACAGTTGTTCCCATAGAGAAATGTGCATAATCTTAAATTCCCAACTACTTTCTATCAGGTAGGTAGGTAGGAATTTATAGATATGAATGATGGCAGGTGTAATTTCCTATGACTTCTGTGGATGTGGATAGAAGCAAAAAGTGATAGTCTTGGTAGATATTGAGACTCTAGTTCCCAACACTAACTATTAGGGCCAATATGGCTTTCATAAACCATGAGATTTGTAAGCAGTTATGTTCACATGATGGAAGTACAGACTAACAACCCACATTGATTCATGGGTCCTGTTGTGCTGTTTCATGGTCAACTGTGATTTTGTTCATCTTTCTGAAGTAATATAATTGCTGTTTCTGACTGCATGTGGTAGTTATTCCTGAAGTATGTTTGGATTAGTTTCAATAAATAGAGGGGTCATTCCCCACCTTGGCCAGAGTGTAGGCTGCTGTGACCTCTAAGTCTTAAGTTCTTAGGATGTCTTTGTTTCACCTTTGCTTAATTAAGCATGATTTGGTCACAGAATCAAATGTCTGAGCACTGGATATATATATGAAATTGGAATGTTACCAATGAGCTTTGTCTCTGCTGTCAGAATTTGCTGTGATACAAATTTTCTATTCTGCCAATATAATCATTGCACATCATAGGAGTTTACTAGATGATGATTAATTATTTAAATTATGTATTAATATAAATTAAAAATCAAAGGGAAAGTTACCTTTTTACCATAATTCTTCCATTCCCATGTCCCTTCCAACAATGGCAAACACATCATGCAGTTTGACAAGCATCTGGAATCTTGTAAGTAGAAAGGCAATGTGCTTTCTTGCTATGACAAACAACTGTGTTGAGTAAGGGAGACAGCAGATTGCAGGGAAATAAGAATGGTGATTGCTGGAAGGAATAATGGCAGCATCTTCTGAATTCAGGGCTCAGATGGTTTGTAAAGCTTGGTAATGCTTGGCTAAGTGACTGGACAGATATCATCTTGGTATCCCCTGATACTAGTTCATCAGGAGTTCTCAAGGTTGTGGCTACTTTACTTTGAGGAGAGTTTTGGCAGCACTTCTAAATCCCAACAAATTGTTTTGAAAATACATTTTACTTGTGCAAAGAGAAGCTAGAAAAAGAGGCTATGAGAAACAAAATTACATGCTTTTATTAAAGGGACACTGGTAACTATAATACCTGTTCAAAAATAATGGTAACAACAATAACAATCATAGCATGGAGTGTTTTCTTCAAGGAAATGTTCTTCAAGAAATCTAAGTATAATAAAACCAAGTACTTCTGAAACTCTTCTCACAGAGAAATGCAAACATAGAGTGTTCTCATGCAGTGAGCAGTTTCTCTTTTCTCTCTGCCTCCTCCTCCATCCCACCTCCTTCTGGTACAGAAGAACATGACTTTACTTCAGAGACAGCTGATGTTAATAAAATTAGCCAGTCACACATGGAGCATTTCTTGAGAGCCTCCAGTTGTCCATTTCCGGATCCCAGCTGAGGAAGAAAACAACCTGTGGACCAATGAAGAGCACGAAGAGTGCTAGGACAGCACATTTTTTTCTAGCATCATCTCTTCTGGGAAGCATTACCCTCCTGTGTTCTTCCAGACCATTGATTCCATTCTAAACCCATAAAAAAGAGATTATAAATCAAGGGAAGGAGGTACTGCTAAAATATGGGTGGTTTATAAGTTATTTTGTGAACAAAATTGAGACCATTAGAACTCCTGAACAGCTTTCAACCTCTAATCATTTTCCCCATAACTAAATTTTTTGTCTGCTCTAGAGAGTAGCAGGATTTTTATAGAAGTATCATACACTAGAATTCTGAAGCCTCATACAGGCCATGCTCACTTGTTTCTTCCTGGCTGTGTACCTTACAAACATGTCCCCAGCTCCCTTCCTTCTGATGTTTCCTCCAGGTATAACACTACTGTTGAGATCTATAAGAAAGTAGAGTGATATAATAAAAAGTGGCATGGGCATGTGACTGAAGTTAGTAGTCCTGGATTCCAATCTCACTTAGGTTTCAATTTATTTTTATAGCCTAAGGGTAAGATGGCTTAATGGAGATGAGTCTCAGTTTCCCTCTAATACCCAGGCAAATGTAAAGCCCAGGAGTCTCATAGGACACTGCACAGAAACAATGAGAATGTGCAGGGGAAAATGCTTTAAAGTTTGAAACCATTTACTTATGAATGGAAAATCAAATTCTCAGATTTATCCCCATTCATTATCTTATTATTTTCATATCTTTTCAGTGATGTCCTAAACCCCATTGTCTTCTTCTAAATAATTTCATATATACTTATGAATACATATAAATACATATCAAATATATGTGATATATTTACATATATGATATTTATATATTACATGTGTTGCTATATATTATATATATGCATTATATATTTATATATGTTGTTTATATTATATATACATATATATGACATATGCGTATATATCTGATATACAAACATATTTATACATACACATACACACCCAATCATTTCTTTATTTCTTGGCTGTTTCAAGCAACAGTAGTTTCTGCAGCCTAGTAACCATATTGTTTTCTGAATAAAAGCTCTTCAGTTTCTGTCTGGAGCCATGTCTTTCCATGTCCTTGTCATTCCTTAAGTCCCAGAGGTCTTTCATAATTATATCCAGGTGTAGATGATATTAATGAAATGCAAGCCATTCACTTCTGCGATTATTTAAGTTTATACACTGGTTCAGAGTTTGAGGTACAGTACCATGCCATCTAAAAATCTCGAGACCCTATCTCTGCTTTTTGCCCTAGAAATTGTGTACCCTTGAGAACTCATGGAGCCATGGTCTGACTAAGCTCCATATGTGTGTGATAACAAAGTTCCCAAGCTTTGCAGACCCAAGGTATGCAAATAGAATTAGATTTTGAAGAACTGTTTTCAAACCTTCACATTTGGTGGCTAAATCCATACTGAGCATTGTACATTCCTGTTATAGAATCTGGGAGATTATTTTTCCTTTCCTAAGTTAGATTTGATTTTTTTCTCTATATTTACAAATCTAGTTGTAAAAACTCACTGAACCTACCCATATAACCTGTCTCAGTTGTGGTTTCTACTGCTATGATAAAACACTGACCAAAAGCAGGTTGGTCATCTAACAGTTTATATCAGTAAAGGAAGTCAGGGCAAGAAATCCATGTGAAAACTGAAGCAGAAGCTACAGAAGAATTCTGTTTACTGCCTTGCCTCTAGTGACTTGCTTAGCTTGATTTCTTATACCAAGCAGAACTACCTCCCATTCATGATACTAGTCACAGTGGGATGGTCTCTCATCTATCAGCATTAATCAAGGATATGTCCAAAGACTTATCTCCAGGCTCACCCACAGGCCACTCTGGTGAAAGCATATTCTCAATTTAGGTTTCCTTTTCCTAAACAACTCTAAGTTGTGTCAAATTGCCATAATAATAATAATAATAATAATAATAATAATAATAATAATAATCTGTACATGACCCTTCCAGTTAGATTCAATTTTATCTCTGATTTAAAATGTGAGAGTTATAGTTGTTCAAATTTACACCAATATTGAAGGAGGGACTGTGTCTGCTAACCCCAAGGCTTAATTTTCTTATGCAGTAAGCCCTGTCTTCTAAAGCCCACTCATGTTAAAGGGGCAAGAAGATTGCATGAGCAAATGCAATTCTTGAATTTCCTTGCATATGTTACACCCATTCTGCCCTTGATCAGAAGGCTTCTGTAAAAAAATCTAAAAACAGAGGACAGAACAGAAATTGGGCGTATGTGAAAAAGGAGATTTCTGCAATGGCTAGGGGAGAGAAGTTTATCCTGAAATACAACACTCAGAGATGGCCCTGTCTATAACTTTTCCCAAGACAACTGATTTTCAAGGTTTGAACTTCTGCTCGACTACAGAAAAGCTCATACAGTACTTAGAGGACCGGACAGAGTGGGAATGGAATGCTACTTGCCCTTCACTCTGGCATGTAATTGAAACTTGCAAATCTAGATCAAGTGTGGGTGCTTAAACCCAAAGAACTACTATGTACTATAGTTTTGGATGTGGAGGACTTTGAAAATTACCAGGAGCTTCAAGTCATTGCATTAAGGCCACTTTCAGAAAAGTTTGGCCACTTATTTTATGAAGGGCATACACTTTGCAATCATACCTCAGCTCCTCCGATCAAGTAATAAATGTGTGGCTTAGTTCGCCAGGGTTCACTTCTTTGTTCCCAGGTGACTACATATCATCACTCAAAGGAGCAGTTTAAGATAACATTGATGTATGAATTATTTTCCCTGACTAAAAAGCAACTATTTCCAGTCAGTTGGCACTCAGTCTTGAGTGTCTGACTGCCTTGTAGTTAAACTATTACAAAATGACATTGAAAGTGAGAAAGGATTTTTTACTTACCCATCTTCTGAGTAACATTAGACAAAAGTAAGGGAAAAAAAGCAGTGGTTTAATAAATTTGAAATGGATGCTTAACAGAAATATTCACAAAACATTTAGAATAATTTTCATTGTCAAAATTTAATGCAATCATTACCATAACTTCATCTTACATATCAATACTAAGTCCTACTCCATTTTTTTGCTGGAGCTAAAGTAAAAGCTGCTTCCTTGACAAAGGTGAAACATTAACTCATGTTTCTGTTATATCTAGGTTGGATTGCCAAATTTCATTATACACTTTCTTGGTTGTTTGCTTAGGTAGTGTGCTGTGAGATGTTCTGTATGTTAAATGTGTTGCTCTGATTGGTTAATAAATAAAACACTGATTGGCCAAGTAGGTGGGACAAGGAAAGAGTAGAATGCTGGGAGGTAGAAGGCTGAGGAGGAGAGACACCAGCTGCCACCATGACAAGCGAGATATAAGGTACTGGTAAGCCACAATCCACATGGCAACATATAGCCTAATAAAAATGGGTTAATTTAAGATATAAGAACTAGATAACAAGAAACCTGCTGAGGCCATACAGTTTGTAAACAATACAAGTCTCTGTGTGTTTTCTTGGTTGGGTCTGAGCAGCGGCAGGACTAGAGGGTAGAAAGATTTGTCCTAACTGTGGGCCAGGCAGGACCAGAAAAATTCTAGCAACAATAGTGCATCTTGTGATATCTACAGCATATCTTCAGTTCAAGACAGGTGTATAAAAGCCTTATTACTGTCATGAAGTTTTAATTTAAAAAAAACTTTCTTGACAATTGGACTCCTGGAGCTCTACCTGGGGCCTGGCCAAGGATCTCTGCATCCACTTCCATCAGTTATTGGATGAGAGTTTCAGCATGATGGTTAGGGTGTTTGGCCATCTGATCACCAGACTAGGTCAGATCAGGCTTTCTCTCAACCACTGCCAGCAGTCTGCAGAGGATGTATCATTGTGGATTTCTGGGGACCTCTCTAGCACTTTGCTTCTTCCTGTTCTCATGTGGTCTTCATTTATCATGGTCTTTTATTCCTTGTTCTCCCTTTCTCTTCTTGATCCAGCTGGGATCTCTTGCTCCCCTAAGTTCTCTTTCCCTCGAACTTTGCCCTTCATTACTCCCACTGTCATCCAGGTTGTTCATGTAGATCTCATCCATTTCTCTGTCATTGGGCATTCCAGAAGTCCAATTGTCAAGAAAGAGGAGGGACTGTAAGAGTGTGAATTGTTGAGACCAAAATTGGAAAAGCCCAGGGACAAATAGCCAAACTAATGGAAACACATGAATTATGAACCAAAAGCTGTGGAGCCTCCAACTGGATCAGGCCCTCTGGATAAGTGAGACAATTGAATAGCTTGAACTGTTTGGGAGGCACCCAGGCAGTGGGACCCAGACCTGTCCTTAGTGCATGAGCTGGCTGTTTGGAACCTTGGGTTTACACAGGGACAGTTTGCTCAGCATGGGAGGAGGGGACTGGACCTGCCTGTACTGATTCCATCAGGTTGAAATGAATCCCCAGGGGGGAGTCTTGGCCCTGGAGGAGATGGAAATGGAGGGGAGGGATGGGGGGAAGGTCGAGGTGGGGGCATGAGGGGGGAGGCTGATATGTAAAATTAAAACACAAATATAATTAAAAAAAAGTATGATAAAGAAGGGCAACTGTGATCTTTGAGGTTCAGCGTGTTGGGATTTTGGAGGATTTCTTTCACTTAGCTGCACTTCCTCAAAGGAACTATTTCAGTGGTGCGATGAGCATGATTAGGAGATAATAGATCTAAGTGGAACAAAATCCCCAAGATACAGCCTCCTGCACTCTCAGAATGCAGTGTACCACTGAGCCCCAATTCCTTCAACATTAAGTGTGGAACCAAGGATTTGAAGAGTAGAATACTGGAGTACCCCTTGTTTTATAATACTCCTAGAAGAGTCAGTCAATTATCAACTGAAAACATCATTTTGTCTTGATTTTCATTTTGAGATAGGTAGGGCTAACAAAAGTTTGCTTCGCATTGACCATCAACCTCGACTGCCTTGAAATCTGATCATTTGCCTCTACCTCCCCAGTGCTGAGAGTGCAAGTCTCTTCTTAACTTTGAAGAACATTTTTTGCTGATTGTAGAACTCCAGCATTAGGAGTTGGGTATGGTGATATATTGTGTAACCTAATAAATTTGCCTGAGGATCAGAGGACAGAGCCAGCCACTAGCTTAGACATAGAGGTCAAGCACACACTTTTAATCCCAGAACTTGAGATCTCATGCCTTTGCTTGGGAAGGACACATGCCTTTAATGCCAGGAAGTAATAAGGCAGGGCAGAGAAAAGTATGTAAGGCATGAGGAAACAGAACCTCACTCTTTTATGGCTGAGGATTTCATAGAGGTAAGAACTAATGGCTGGCTGTTCTGCTTCTCTTGATATCTGACTCTGTTTTTTTTTTTTTTAATTAAAAAACCATCTAAGATTTGAACAACAGTTGGAGACAAGGAGTATGCACAGAGGTGGGGTTCCCACAGTACTGAAGTTTGAATGATGGTTCCTGTCTAGGGACCTGACACTGACCACCTCCTCACCTATATTCTACCTAGCAAACAAATATTTACTCTTTCACAGGTATTTCAGATGATTAATATTTACCTTTTGATATCTAAAAGTATCCAACTTTCTTCTGTAGAATTTCCAGAATTGATACAGAGGAGCACAGATGTACTTAAAAGCAATGTGCGGCAGTGAAGCTGTCAATTCTCTTACATGTATGTACCTCTGAATTTATATAGCTTTATGTGAAAATGTTGACTATTTCACCAATGTTCAATACAATTATATACAAGTCATGGTCTTTTTCTTCTAATATGTTAGATTTTTTAAAGTATAGATTTTCCATAATTTTCTATCATGTGCATACCAAAATTAAATCAAAGTAAAATGTAAAATATCCATTTACAACATTTTTCTCTTTATAGTATAAGAAGAGATGCCTCACAGTCTTTGTCTTCTTGCTATCTTAGTAACGAACCTGTAAGTACACATCTAATTTATATCTATCAGATTACTTTATTAGTAATGTCTTCTATGAAGTATGCCTGTGTAACAAATATGTTAATTCCAATCACAAAATTTCTTCAATGGCAAGTCCCTCTTTTGTTTGAAGTTGTACCAAACTCTGGTAATGCTGCCAGTGTGCTTGGCATGTTTAAATTTTATCTTATGTATTTGACACAACTTTGTTTTGAACAAGCCTTGCAAGAAGCTCCGTGTCTGACATTTTTTTCTTTAAAATCCAAACTCACTTTTTAAAAGTTCTTTGCCTTTCCCCTTATTGAAAATTTGGGGAATGTTTATTATCCAAAAGTAACATGTGACTTTTGCAAAACAGCTACAAAGAAATCAATGTATTTTTATATGTTGAATTTTTAGTATAAATTATTACTTTTGTTTTGCTTGTTTCTGAGATGTTTAACTTTAGCTGAAAAATATAAAAATTTACACCAATGCAAGGCAACAACTCCCTCACAAAAAAGTTAATTGACTCTGTTAAGTCTGTCACAGGATTTTAGGTTTAGACTTTTTATTTCAAAAGCAGTATACCATTTCTCCTTTTACAGATATTACCTTTCCAAAATACATAACTATATATGCACTCATATATTTTTAGAAATAAGGTTTTTATATGTAAAAACCTAAGAGAAAAACACATTCTACTATATTTAATCACTAAAACACTGCCCCAGGGCTACTGTGACACAAATTTTCAGTTTCATTAGCATCTGAAAGATGTGTTTCAGGCACATCTGAGCTGTAGGTTGGCATGCAGTCACTCACAGGGCATGGATGTGTAAATAATGTAATCACATGTTCAATTTTACATTATATATGAAAATTACTTCTTAAGCAGGAAGCCTATTAGGAACGAGGTTGGATGTATTTTTAATGTTTCTATTTATTCTTCTGAAACATTTGGCACCACAAGGAGAACAGACAAGAAAATTCAAATATGGCAAATGTCATCTTCACCAGCTAAACTTGTTTGCAAAAATACAAAAGCCTAGTGAAGAAAATTATTGTGTATAGGTGGTCCAAGGGAGAAATAAACTGAAAATACCTCCCTATATGAGACAGGGATGAGAGGGTTTGGAAAGACATGAACCTAGAACAGATATAATCTCCAACACTGGGCCCTTGCCAAGACTGGAAAGGATGTGACTATAAAGGCACTGTACATATCATGGCTACTGAAATGAACTAAGATCAGTAGAAATAAATCTCATGGATGAGAGAAGGAAACACTTTGTACCATAACACAGCACACAGAGCAGGAGTGGAAGAACCTCATGCCCCTGTCAGGATGTACTTGGAGTTAGTGTAGTTCTTAGAAGATACAACATGGTTGATGTGAGGCACAGCACACTGATGTGAGGCAAAGTAAGCACAAATTCAAGAAACTGCACACCCTGCATCTACAGATAAGAACATCCATGGAGGAATGCACTGTGACCATTTTCTCCTCTTTGTTCTTTCCCACAGAGACTGGTTGTATTTGGTAGTTCCAAAGTGAGAGGGAAAAATTTTAATTTAAATATAACATTAAAAATGAGTAAACACAGCAATCAGAAGCTGCATTAGGGAAAGAAAGATGGGAAAGATTATCAGAAAATATAGCCATTAAGTGTATATGTATGTAAAAATCAAATTACCATCATTAATTTTGTGTATTTTTTTAATTACATGAAGCAATTGTAACTATGGCAGAAAGGCAAACTCAGAGGAAATCAGGAAGGGTGATGCAGAGAACCTAGGCTCTGGCCAGGCAAAACCAAATGTTGTGAAGAAGCTTGTACAACCAAAGAAAGAACGATAGAAAGATCCACCAAAGAAAATGCAGAGCCAATTACAGAAATGAGGGCCAAAAGAAAATGATCACAAGGAAAAGGAAGGCCTACTAGTATAAAATTTTGAACTCTGATGGTAGAAGTGAGAAGGAAGAGCACACGAAAGCAGAAGTAGAGAAAATATTGAGGAAAACAGCTGCATGAGACAGAAAATGACTTTCTTTGGATGACTAAGGAGAAGCCAATGGAAAACAGAAGCATAAAGCAGAAAACAATGGGTAATTATGCAATTCAAACAGTGTTACTTGAAAGAAAAAGAACTTTATATCAATCAACAGAATGTGCATGAGATATTCCAGGGACAATTGAACTTTAAATATAAAGATACGATAGGAAGATCAAGAGACTTGCAAGGAAAATTAATGCAACTGTAAAGAGCAAGTATATTGTAAGTCAGTGCAGAGGAACTCTGTAATATCTGCAAGAAAATCTGTCCAGGATTGGGGGCATAAACACAGATTGCAGGTTTTTTTTTTTTTTCACCAATACATTCTTACAACAGTTTCAAATATAAAGTACATGAACAAATACTGCTCATAACACCAGGTATCCCTAGAAGTGCAAGCCATGTAACCAGCAGCTCGGAACAGAAACGTGTATGTGGGAATTAATGACTAAATCAAAACATGCACTAATTATCTGCAGGTGTACAAATGACATGGATGGTAAAAATGAAGAAAAAAGCCAAGGTAGAGTAAGTATTTTCAGTGTCTCCTGTCCAAGAGGAGGAATCCAAGATGTCACCAAAGACAGAAATTAAAGGGGTAACTTGCAATTATTGTCACATGCCACATACCAGTGTCTGCATCAACAGAGATGGCACATTCCATGCATTCCTGTAAGGGTATCAGCATTGGATAATACATGGTATCTGTTCTAATTCTGGTGAATATATTCAGTGATATTTATGCAAGGACAAGAATGTAGCCATGAATTAATCAGAATTGAAACTATTGGTGTACAAAAAGTCTGCTCTAGAGAGTAAGGACTAAGATCATTTAGGATCTATAGGTGATGGGGAGTTAAACATTCAGTTTGTGTTGCTCATTCTGAGGAACAAAGAGGTTACTGCCAGCAGAAATAACAAGCTACACATATTATATTGGGAAACTCACAAAATAAGAAAAAAAATCTACATTTCATAATGGTCAGAAAAGAAAAACAGCAGTAATAAGATACATCTCATAATGCAATATTTATGTGTGTTTAAAAAACAATACATATACAACAGACAAAACCAAAAACTTTAACATCAAATTGAAAAGAATGAAAATTTATGTAAGTTATTTGTTGGTATAATGAAGAAAAAGCCTATCTTGTAGAGCAAATATATATATATATATATATATATATATATATATATATATATATGTATATATATATATATATATAATTATTAAGAAAATACAGATTGTAGTTAAGAATTGGAAAACAAAGACTTAACAAATGTTTCACCAGTCAAATGGAAAGGAAAAGTAAGGAGTTAAAATTTTCAAGTTGGATGAGTTAAAACATATATGAAAGACACACAGAGAAAGAAGGAATAACACAACCACAAATTATCAAACTTATGAAGGTCATGAAGAAAACAGTAAAGCTGAGATATTCCAGAATGGAGAAAACAAACAAATGAAATGAAAACAAAGAAAAATTGTATGCTGTGGATATCGCTCTCTATAAATAAAATGCTGTTTGGCCAATGGCCAGGCAGGAAGTATAGGCGGGACAAGAGAGAAGAGAATTCTGGGAAGTAAAGGCTGGGGCGGGGAGATACTGCCAGTCACTGCCATGACAAGGAAGATGTAAGGTAATGGTAAGCCACGAGCCACGTGGCAAAGTATAGATGAATAGAAATGGGCTAATTTAAGATAGGAGAAGTAGATAACAAGAAGCCTGCCATGGCCATACAGTTTCTAAACAATGTAAGTTTCTGTGTGTTTACTTGGTTGGTTCTGATCATCTATGGGCCTGGCGAGTGAGAGAGATTTGTTCTGACTGTGGGCCAGGCAGGAAAACTCTAACTATAATTGTATTCCAAACAAGAATATATAACGTGGGATAATATAGAGAAGTATAAAATCCCAAGAGAGATTATGACTGATTTGGTCAATGTGTCCTTTTTTGGGGGGGTGGGGGGGGGGGGGGAGGGGAGGATTAAACCCAGGGCCTTGCGCTTGCTAGGCAAGTGTTCTACCACTGAGCTAAATCCCCAACCCAAGTCAATGTGTCCTTTAAACATGAATCATCACACCAGACAACTCACTTCCTTCCCATGAGAACATTTGTAAAATTCAACTTTAATTGGAGTTGAAATATGTATTTAGGAATATACATATATATATATATATATATATATATATATATATATATATATGTGTGTGTGTGTGTGTGTGTGTGTGTGTGTGTGTGTGTGTGTGTGTATGATAACAGATAATGAAATAGGAGATAATGAAAGAGAATGAAAAGAGGTTTGTGAGAGGGCTGGGAGTGGGGCAAGAGAAGTGGAAATAATGGAATCATAATTGCAAAAAGAAAACATTAATAGAAATTGATAAAGAGTTCATATGAAGTAAAATGGATGGAATTTAGAAAATAATATCATATAACGAGGAAAACATATATATATGTATATAAATGACTGTGTTCTTTATAAAGAAAAATAATAACTCCTTTCTATTTATATGAAAATTTCAGTTATGTACATTATAATAACCCAAGTGGGGTTTGTTAGAAAACTATTACCTGGTTCTTAATGGTAGAGGCTTGAAGTAATAAAAATATGTATAATAAAACTCTATATTGCAAGCAGATATTTTTATTTATTTTTATTTTTGACATTGCAGGGGATCAATTCCAAAGAATTGTAGTGCTAGATTCATACTCTCTCACAGATTTACAACCTTAGCTCAGGATAAAATGTAAATTTCTGTTATCTAAAATGCACATACATTTCTTTTTGAGTTAGCATCTCACTATGTAGTTGCCAGGTCCCACCCAACTATTGAACAGTATTGAAGGGAGTAGTGAAAGTTAAGAAAAAGGGAGTAGGAAAGATTAAGAAATATAATAGTTATGAAAAGTAGAGATGTTAAGAGCTGGGTGGTGGTGGCATCCGCCTTTAGTCCCAGCACTTGGGAGGCAGAGGCAGGCGGATTTTTGTGAATTCAAGGCCAGCCTGGTCTTCAGAACAAGATCCAGAACATACAACAAAACTACACAGATAAAACTTGTCTCAAAACAAAACAAGAAAAAAAAAAAGAAAAAGAAAAAGAAAAAGAAAAATAGAGACATAAAGAGAAAGACAGAGACACAGAATAACTTTGGGAGGGCTTTTGGGCAATACCACAGTCGCCCTGAGATTATTCTTCATGGACTTTGTTTTTGGTTTTTTGTTTGCTTGTTGTCTAAGACAGGGTTTCTCTATGCCTTTCCTGGAACTCACTCTGTAGCCCAGGCTGGCCTTGAACTCATAGAAAACTGCTTGCCTCTGCATCCTGATTGCTGGGATTAAAGGCATGCACCACCACCTCCCAGCTCTTCATGGGCTTTTTATACACCAACAAGGGGAGAGGCAAAAGACCTCCCCCTCTCAAGGACACTATGGTTCAAGGTGCAAAGTACAGACAAGTGTAAACAGTTCCTTAATTTTGAGAAGATCTAGTAGCCACACCTTATAGCAAAACCTCCTGTAATTAGACCTTGAAGAATAAGACACCTGATAACCACACCTTTGGTCAAAACATTCTATTATGCAGCCTTGCAAGGCAAAACAAGCTCGGACAAACTAACCTTGAGTCAAGATGGAATAAGGCTACACTATGGAGTCTCTGGGGCCCCCACAAATAGTCCCCGGTGCTTTTAAACTCATGAGTCTAATGCCTCTACAGTGTAAAAGCTGAGATTATAGCTCTATGTCACCATTCAAATCAAGCACATTTTAGAAACAAAGGGAAAACTTTCTTCAATGACACTTACATTATTCATAGCTATATAAAAGTATGTTAAAAGGAAAAGACTGACAGTATAGTTAATTTTATAAGGATTTCAAATTTGTTAGTAACAGTGTTATACATTAATCACAATAATACATAAAATGAGTGTACATATTTACTTAGGTTAATATTATAAAATTAAACAACTGAATTGATATTATTCACACATCACCCATTAAAGCAATAATATGTATTTAAATGTTTAGAAGACCATTATGTAAATAAATTTGAAAGGTGTAGACTTTACATAGATTATAGTCCTAATGTTATTCCAGTGAAGTGATATAACAGTGAAATCAGTATAGGTGATGAACTGAGCACTTCCTATTTTCCTTTTAAACTGTTTCACTGCAGATTTCAAGAACAATTCCACTTCTAGTCTGTGCTATAGGGCATAGTAGATACTTTTTGTTGCTATGACACACTTATGCTTTGTCCCAACAGCTCACATTTCTGAAGATAAACAGAGATGTTGCAAAATAAAACTGCATTCTCATACCCATGCATTTGAGCTTCAGCTCTTCCAAGTGGGTAGTAAGTTGTCATATGGAAGACAGCCCAAAAGGAAGTGTGTTCCAGTGGATAAAATTAAACACGGTAATGACAAGCACATGAATTATGCTTCTAATGTAGTAACTTACTTTCTGCTCAACTTTGAAAAAGTAATTTAACTTATGTGTTTCAGGTCCCATTAAATTGATGGTAATAATCTTTCTTTGTTAACAAAGTGCTTTGAAATCACCGTGTGACAAGCAATATATTACCACAAAGTATTCTTATTTCACCCTGCATTGTAACCTCTCAGGAAAGGGGTCTATGCATCATTGTGAGTATTTCAATGTGCAATGTTGGCCAAAAAAAAAAAGGAGGAAATGATTGAGAATGGCATGGAAATACTATAATGTTCTCTGTAAGTCAGAGTTATGAACTTAACTTGAGTGTTGAATTGACTAATTGTACATTTGCATCAATGGAATGATAAATGTAAGAAACTTTCAAAAAAAAAAAGAAATAATGAGCCCTTGTTTTTGCAGGAGTCAGGGAAATATAGACCATAATGTGAAGGTAGATAATACTCCATGCAAAGCAACAGAATTGCAGGAAATCCTTGTAAGGGAATAGGAAGGACTTTTTCCTTGTAATCTAATATTTAATTAAATGCATTTTCTGTGGATGTTGAATGTGCATGGGTGCCCATGTGTGGAGGTCACAAGTTGATGCAAAAGGTTGGTTATCTCCTTGTGCTATGTGTGTCACAAAGATTGAACTCATGTCATCATGCTTAATATCAAGTACCTTTACCTGCTGAGTCATTTCAAGAGCTCAGGAAGTCCTATTTCTATCTCATGAGCAGGAAAAGGTTGATTGAGGGACATTTAATCACAACAGATGGTGTTAGGATTTTATCAAGATAGCACCCAAGGTGTTGTAACAGTAATTGTCCAAGTAGTAGCAGAAAGAAAATATATAAATGATTTAGAGAAATACTGAAACATGGGAGGTCTTAGCATTTGCATGCATACATGCTTGAGGTCAGCAGCTAATAAACTAATAAACTGGGCTTCCTTTGGACAGGAATGGTCATGTCATGAAGTCAGGTTCTTTATCTAGTCACTGGTTTTTCTGATGCCTGCCTAGTAGAAAATGCCTGACTGTATTCCATAAAACCATGAAGCTAGACAGGCATTTCAAAGTTCATCTTGAATTCTTGGTGTTTCAGTTTAAAGTGGGAACAAATGAAAGACAGAAGCAAAAGTATTTATTATACAGAATAGCATAGGTTCACCAAGACAAAATAATTATCTGATAAAGGTTTATAAACTTTCATAGCCTAAGTGACTCTTTTTACACTCTTGTATCTTCTTTCTTGAAAAATCAAAAGACTGTAAGTTGTGTGTATGTGCATTTGTGTGTGTCTTATTAAGAAATCCGAATTCATAATAAAAATCTGTCTCACTGGATCCTCATGAGGCTAAAGTTTTGGGAACAAGCACTTCTTTCCCCTTTGTAGATGCCATATTGCATGGGTGATATAGGTTTATAGGGATCTTAGAGTGCAGAACACATAGGTTTGTGGGTGTCCAACAGTATAGAAGGCATATTTTTGTGGGTGTCTGACACAGTAGAAAGCATAGAGTTTATGACAGTATTACAATTTAGAAGGTATAAATTTATGGGTATCTTATGGTTGTGTAATGCATGAATTTGTAGATGTCATATAGAGTGGAAGGCATAGGTCTGTGAGTATTCTACAGTAAGAACTTAATAGCTTTGTGTTTGTACTACAGTATGGAAGGCATAGTTTGTGGGTGTTCTACAGTGTGGAAGATATAATTTTGTGTGTGTACTGCAGCATGGAAGGCATAGTCTGTGTGTGTCCTACAGTGTGACGATACAGGAGAGTGAATTCAGGTAAATTTGGTTATGTAGTCAATTTGTCTTTACTATTGATGAAATGCAGATTATTTTAACCTCAAACATTATGTAGAAATAAAAAATGATAACCTTTTACATGATTGTTTGGAAAATGTAAGCAGGATAATCTGTACTTCAAGGTCATCTTAGCTACACAGCCAGTTTGAGGCCATCTTGACTTACCTGAGTTATCTCAAAACCAACAATGGTTGTAAATAAGAAATTTTAACTCAAATCCAGCTAAGACAGGTAAATGTGAGATGGCCTACAGAAAGGCTTATGACAAAAGACTGCTAAGTTCAGCTAATAAGTGTTTTGTCCATTATCTAAAAGAAGATTGTGTGTTATACTTGTCCTAAATTGAGTGCTAGTAAGTAAATAGTAAGAATTCATGCAATTATCTACATGTATTGCTACAATGATTACAGTCACTTCATTCTGTTGGTGAGAAAGCTATTGCAGATATCTCAAAGAACATCACCCACTTTTGTACCCACCTTCCTTTCCACCACACTTCTCACTAGTTGCATTGTTAAAACTCAACAACACTGCATTGACCATTTAGAGGTTGATTTAGTCACCAAGTACTTAAATGCTCAATCTCCTCTGGTTAATATAATGATTGAAATAATAAGATGCAGCAGTTTCACACAAGTGAATCATATGAGCCATTTAATGCTAAATAGGCTTTAGTTATCAACATCTAAATAGTAAGTTTCATTAAACTCACTATCTTTCCAAGATTTGATTCTACCATTTACATTTCTATGGCAGAAAAATTTAAATAACATTGTGATAAAATGAAGTAGATCCATCTGAAATTTCTTTAAAACAATGGTCAAAGTTAACTATTAGTTTGTCTACTGCACATTATTCCTAACTTCACCTTGACCCTTATCCATAGGTGTACAGGTAAACAGGTGCACAGGTGCACACACACATACCTGCAAATGCACATGTGATCACACATACATCAAAAAATAAGTAAATAAAAATAAGGTAATAAAAATATAAGCTGACGGAGTGTATTGTTTTTAACCCTTGCTTAGATAAGATGAAAGCCTGTGTGTTCCTTTAGTATATCTTACACACAAGCAGAGTCCATTATAGAGAAAAGGGACAGGTGGATACTTTAGTTTAAATAAGACCATCAGAATTATAAAAACATACAAGCTCCGTAGAACATACAGAGGGTAGTTCCCTCTCTCGTCAAACACATAGTACACCATCTACACAAGACAGATTTCAGTGAATCAAAATATATTGATATGAGTTGTACTCTGTCCATACATCCCTGGCACTGTAGGACAATGCTTTTGTACACTAGTATAATAAAATGCTGATTTGCCAGTAGCAATGCAGGAAGTATAAACAGGATAAGCAGACAAGGAGAATTCTGGGAAGAGGAAGGCTAAGTGAGAAGACACCAGCCTGCTGTCCAGGAAGCAGCATGTGATGGGACACAGTTAAAGTCATAGAATACATGGCGACATATAGATTAACAGAAATGGGCTGAGTTTATGTGTAAGAGCTAGTCAGTAGTAAGCTTGAGCTAATGGCTGAGCAGTTTTAATTAATAGAAGACTCTGTGTGTTTACTTGGATCTGAGCATCCTGCAGACCAGGCAGGACACAGTAAAACTGTAGTTACAAATGGCACCCAATGTGGGACTTGAGTTTCCAACTGTAACCTGAAAATACTTAATAAATGATATTAAACAGAGCCAAAAACAGGTTCCTGCTTCATGTCTCAGCAGGCAGCAAGATGCTGCAGCTTTCGGGTCTGAACACAGCATGGCAGATTCCCACTGAGTTTCAGAGGTTTGTGCACAACATGGTGTGTGGTGGATATAGCTTTTGCTACTTAAAAAAAAAAAAAAAAAGAGGTTTCTGGGCTGCATGCTGCTGTAATGGAAGCATAGACCCATTGCTTCCCAGAGTTGGCAGTGAGCACGGTTCCCAGATATGGCTGTAAACATACTTCTGCCATTTTGGAAAGCTGAGGGGGTGGAGCCAGCAGCCAAAGTTCCATTTCAATGCTTGTAATATTGCAGTTTAAAGCAATAGATTCACAATAAACAGATTCAGAAGGGATAGACCCTAAATAGTTTATAGTGTGTGTAAAAATGTACATAGGCTTCAAAGAAAGAAGAAAATGAATATTGACAGTTATATAAAGAAATAGTTTTAAAAAATAAACCTTTTTAAAGAGACTGTAAAAGTAATGTAAAAAATAAGCCACATAAAGATGGAAATAACACAGAGAGCCTGGATTATATTGTCTTTGGGTAGTTTTTAAGTGCAGAAAGACATTTTATTGTAAAAGCTGTTGAGTTAAGCCAACACACACACACACACACACACACACACACACACACACACACACACACACAAAAGGTATCTGGACTTCAAAGTTAATGTCTAAGGATATGTTACTTTGGAAAAGAGGTTCTGCTTTTGTTTACACAGAAGATGGGAACCTGTGGATTGCTTCCAGGCTAATATGGTTTGATCAAGGAAGACCCCCTGAAAGGCCCAGATGATCCAACATCCAAAAACAGCTTCAAGGCAACTGGCTCAGAGAATACAGCATCACAGACTATTCCAGTCAGGACTTGACCATAGTTCTTAATTTTCTCAGGATCTCCATTAGAATGCAGCATCTTCAATAAGCAGGAAATATCTTAGAAATCTATACCCACATTCCCAAAAAAATAGATTATGGATGTTTGTCTTTGTTTAGGTTGTTGGTTACAAATGGTTGTTGGTCATAGTCAATCTATTTCTAAAAGAAGAAAGAGGGATATGATATGGAAATATAGGATATAGATATGATAAGATAAAAGGGTTGATTGTTAGACCTACTTTTCAAGAGCAACTTGTTTAAAATGTTTTACATTGGTATAGATTTTAGTTTATTGATACAAATTTAAAGTTAATTTTGTTATATTGTATGTGTATTGCTACTCTTGGTCAAAGTATTTTGTTTATCCAACTCATTTGAGACTATAGTGTATAGTTGAGAAATACAGATTAATAATCAGTCATCTATGATAGTCAAACATAGTCATATTTAGTTTTCTAGGTATACATAGATATAATTCAGGTAGTCAGGTAATCTTCAAACACTTCAAAAACCCTGAGAATATGGCATGTAAAATGTTTGAAGAACTGGGGGTTAGGGATCTTTAGCTCAGTGGTAGAGTGCTTGCCTGACAAGCGCAAGACCCTGGGTTCAATCCTCAGCTCCAAAAAAAAAAAAAAAAATGTTTTAAAAACTTAGACTTTCTGGACAGGGAGACACATCTGTTCCTGGCAGCACCAATCTACTTCAGAGAATGTAATGGGCATTGAAGAAATTCATTATGGACTTTGCTTTCTTTGTGGCAAAAGTTAGCCACTGGGCAAAAAAGTGCCCTTGAGTTGACTGCTTGATGATGTGTTATATAAACTAGACATGCAGGATCCATAAGAAGTGACCACTGAACTTTGCAAGGTGAGATGGTCCTTCAGGTTCCTGCTTCACAGAAGAGACTGTCAGACATTCTATAAGACAGAGAAAAAAAAATGACTGAGAGACTAGGCCTATGGCTGAAGATGGATGCCACAGTGATACAGAAGAACTTTGGTGAACTGTGCAGGCAGGCGCTTGTCTCTGTCATTTCCAGAATTTTGGAAGTTGCTTACAATGCATTTCCTGTTTACATGGGTAATATTATATCCTTCTGAGGTCTTGGATGTAGTTGAAGACTAGATAGTTATAATTTTCCTTGGTTAAGATAAAAGATAATTTAGATATGAAATCTTAGACTCACAAATATATATATAGGATAGATAGAATATTTTCTTTAATTTTGCCAAATATAAATAGAGTAGATATTATAACTGTAATTCTTGCTTGATAACTGTTTTACTATATATAATTTTACTATGTCAAAGTTAAAATTTTCCTTTTTAATTAAACAGAAAAGGAGAAATGCTGTGAAATAATGCTGTTAATAAAATTTTGATTGGCCAGTAGCCAGACAGAAAGTATAAGCAGGATTAGCAGACAAGATTTCTGGGAAGAGGAAGGCTGAGTGAGGAGACACCAGCCTGAAGATGTAACCGTCTTGTTAAATAAGAAACACAGAACCAATTGCAGAGTTAAAAACCAGGAGGTCAGAGCAAGAGCAGAAAAACCTTACCCTTCACTGCTTCTGCTGTCCTTCCTCTCCACAAGAGACCTACTTCTGTGTGTCCTATCTTTTTGATAGACTTTCTGTTCTGTTTTCTCATTGGTTGTAAACCCAGCCAAATGACCTCCTCGTCACTGCCTGTTTGTACAGACCTCCAGGTCTTCTATGGTTGGTATTGAGATTAAAGGTGTGTGTCTGCCCTGCTGGCTGTGCCCTTGAACACACAGAGATCTACCTAGCTCTGCCTCCCAAGTGCTAGGATTAAAGGCCTGCACCACTGCTGCCCAGCTTCTGCTCTGGCTTGCTCTGACCTCAAGGCAACTTTATTAACATACAAATAAAATCACATTTCAATACAAATAAAGTATCTCTATACCAGCCCACCATCCAGGGATCAGCATGTAATGGCACACAGGTAAATCACAGAACACAAGGCAACATACAGCTTAACAGAAACAGGCTGAGTTTAAGTGTAAGAGCTAGACAGTCGTAAGCTTGAGCTCATAACTGAGCAGTTTTAATTAATAGAAGACTCTGTGTGTTTACTTGGATCTGAGCATCTTTAGACCTGGAAGGAAACAGGAACACTCCAGCAACACCCTGGGGTTTTGCTTCCTAAATTTATTAACAGCCCTTCCTAAATTGTGAGCACTTCTCTATTCATCAGATTGAAAAACAGTACCCCAAAAATAAAATAATTATGAAGTGAGTGAAAGACAGAAAAAGAGACTTACTTTAACATTCTCAAAAAAAAAAAAAAAAAAGTTCCTAGGACCAAAGTATTTGAACATAAAAATCAGACAATTCAGTTTGATTTCACTGAGAATAAACATTTTCTCAATGAAGAGAACATTACTAAAAAAATTCTGTTGAGCCTGGTTGTGCAAGCCTGTGATTCCAGCTGCCTGAGAGGCTGAAGCAAAACAACTACTTAATCTATATGGACAATACATATATTATTAATGAATATATAAGATAAAGGATCAGTTACATAAGGTGCATTTGTCTTTCCATATCCTCTTTATTTTTTTGTAATTTTCCACGATCATTCAGAAAAGTGAGAGAATCACTGGGTTGTGACACAAGGACTTAAATAAATGTTGCAATATGGAGGTCTACATGGTGAAATATGGAGGCCCTCAGCATGTGCTGCTGCCCTGCCTCATTGAGGTGCATCATATTCCTAGCATGTGTACACATTTCACGACTCTGCCATTTTCTAAACCCTAAATACTGTTTAGAGTTCTCATCCCATTTCCATTATATACATGTAACTTATCAAATCATCATCCACTTGAGATAAAGCTCAATCCTGAATTCCTCTCTGTGCTGATGAGGACTCGGATGGAATCCACAACCATTGTCCTACATAGGTTTGTATTGCCATAAAGAGCAAGATGAACCAAAAAAAAAAAAAAAAAAAGAGGGGGGTGCATTTCGTCTTATAGTTTGTAGTGAATCATGAATGGAAGTAAGAACAGGCAGGAACCATACAGGCCTGTCACTTACTGGCTTGCTTTCTAAGGTTTACTTTCTATGGCTTGCTCTTTTAGAAAACCCAGAACCATCTTCCCAAGGGTGGCACTTCTCACAGTGTTCTAGGCTTTCCCATAGCAATCATTAATCAAGAAAATCTATTGGATGCATTTTCTCAGTGGCGTTTCCCTCTTCACAGCTGTCTCTACCTTACATCAAGTTGACAAGAAAACTCAACTAATACAACCTTGAAACACAAGATCAATTCCTCTGCTATAGATGCTTCCTCACTAAGTATAAATTCAAGTTTGTTTTATTATGAATAAAAAAAGATATACTTATGGTCCTGCCACTCAGAAATTTACATATCTTTAGGGGCTCTGTCAGAATTCACAAGCAAACACTTAATATTGTCTAAGGCACCTGTTAGCAGTCCTACCTCTCAGGAACTAACAAAGGTCTTAGAAGATCCATAATGAATCAGCATTCAATGATGAAGAATACATACAAATTCATCATTTATTGCAAAACAATCAAAGTGAGGACTGGTGAACCACAGGGAATCTATAGCTTATGACTTCCACTTTTGGTGACAAAAGTCTGAGATAGTCTCTGAGTAGTGGCATTCCCTTGACTCTTTTTAGAAAGTAAATAGCTGTAGTCACAGCTAAAAATACATAAAGAATAAGCAAAAAGAAATATATTTTAAATTAATATTGAAATGATTTTGAAACATTCAAGTTGAGCATTAGTAATTACACCAAAAATAAATGAGTAAATGTTATCATTATAACTGCAGTAAAAATTATCCAGCACTTTCAGGAAGGAGTACTGCACAGAATACTGACTAGCAGGCAGAGGACTTCAAGTCAGGGCAGAAGAAGCATGGAAGAGGCTTCAGTTCACTCCCATTGTGTGTGTTCCAGTGGTTGAGCAAAAGAACTATGAAACCACCAACTCTGGGGGTTCTGGCCCTACTGTTTACTTCATAGGTAATAATTTTTTATATGAATGCATTTCCTAGATTATGCCACAGAGATTAAAAGTGGTCCCCACAGTCCTCTATACTTTGCAATTCAAACCACTCAGCTATGGAAGTTTGGGTGAGCATTACTGCTTTCAGTTATGAGCCCCAATACAATTCTAAAATCATGTTAATCATATTACATACACTATGTCTAGGAAGGTAAATGTAGTTGTGTAATAGCTATAGGAGTAAAAGGTGCCACTGGAGTCTGGCTTCTTGCATCTGTACTCCTCTTCCCTCAGATGGTTATTTTCTGAATCTCCAGTAGTGTCTCGCTGAAATCAGGATTTGTCATTCTAGGTTCTCCTAAATTGGACCTTTGAAACATGTAATGATTTCCCTAACATGCCCTCTACTATTATTAATAATAATCAAAGTAATGCTTACATATCCTCCATTCTAACAGAATAACTAACAGACACTACTCCCTTAAATTCTGCAAATATACAACTGAGTCTAGGACAGCCATGCATTCGACCAAGCTATTATCCTATGAAAACTTGATGTATGTGTAAACAAAGCATTAGTCTATTGTTTCCACTATTTTGTCATCTGACTTGTTAAACCTACCTTATCAGTCCAGCACAGATTTCAGGTTCTTTAGAAAAAAAATTTCATAAACATTCTTGAGTCCCCAAACTTTCTACAAAGTTCAGTGTGAGTGAAGTTGAATACAAAATTTTTGAGTGAATAAATGGAAAAATATGTTTTATAATTACAATGTCACAGGACAGCAGAGGACTGGGGGATTCCTGAAAATTTAAATATCTAATAGCAAACATTGAAAGATTAAGAAAATTCCCCCTTTGAGAGAGGCAACTGCACCTGTGTCCCACCGCTGGACACAGGCCACCCCGGGAGGACCTGACCAAGTTGGCCCCAGTTTTCTGCCAATCAGCGGGCCCTGCAGGAAGGCTCCCCTTTTCCAAGACTGCAGGCAGACACTGCAGTCTCCACACCCTGCCCCCAGACCCATTTATCCGAGACCCCAGCCACTTCCTGAGTCTTAGAGACCAGCCCCAAGCTTCCATCCTGTCCTGGAACTCCCATCTGGACCAGAGACCAGAGGAACTCCCATCTGGACAAGAGGAGCTCCCATCTGGACAAAATAAGGAGACACCAGGGACTTCCCTAAACTCAGAGTCCAGCCCCCCAGCTCCAATCCGGCCAGCACTCTCATCTGGACCAGCACTCCCATCTGGCCCAGAGCTTCCATCTGGCCCAGAGACAGGCTCCCCAAACCTGTCAACTGTCTATGGACCAAGTACACTGAAAAAACCAAGAACAAACACAAGAGGAGATGGGCAGACGTCAAGGCAAAAGTACATACAACAAAATAAAGAGCAATAGAGCATCACCAGAACCTAGCCCTTCTCCAACAGCTAGACCTGAACATCACAGAATGGAAGAAGAAGAAGAAAACAACCTTATAAGTAACATCATGAAGAGGTTAGAGACTTATATAGAAGAAATCAAAAATAAAGTAGAGGCAAGGACAATTAAAGCAGAAGAAAACAATAAATCCTTGAATGAAAATCATGAAAAAGCAAGGGAGACAATCCAAGATCTGATGAGGTAAATAGAAAAAAATGAAGAAGACACTAGCAGAAGGAATGTTGGAAATAGAAAATCTGAGTAAATAAATAGGAGCTTCAGAGGCAAGTATAACCAACAGAATGCAAGAGAAGGAAGAGAGGATCTCTGATGTTGAAGATACAGTAGAAGAAATAGATTCATCAGTCAAAGAAAACACTAAAACCATCAAAGTCATGACCCAAAATGACCAAGAAATTTGGGACATCATGAAAAGACCAAACCTACAAATAATAGGGATAGAGGAAGGAGAAGAATACCAACTCAAAGGCACAGAAAATATATTTAACAAAATCATAGAAGAAAACTTTCCCAACTTAAAGAAGGAAATGCCTATGAAGATACAAGAAGCCTATAGAACACCAAACAGACTAGAACACCCCCCCAAAAAAAATTTCCCTTGCCACATAATAATTAAACAACTAAACATACAGAATAAAGAAAGCATATTAAGGGCAGCAAAGGAAAAAGGCCAAGTGACTTATAAAGGCAAACCCATCAGAATAACACCCGATTTTTCAATGGAGACTTTGAAAGCCAGAAGGACCTGGACAGATATAATGCAGACACTAAGAGACCATGGATGCCAGCCTACACTAATATACCCAGCAAAACTTTCAATCATCATAGATGGAGTGAACAAGACCTTCCAAGAAAAAACAAGATTTAAACAATACTTATCCACAAACCTAGCCCTACAGAAAGCACTAGAAGGAAAATTCCAACCTAAGGAAGGCAGATACACCCATGAAAACACAGACAATAGATAACACCACAGCAGTAAACCCCAAAGAAGAGAAGTACACACACACACTACCACTAAAAAATAAAAATAACAACAGGAACGAACAATCACTGGTCATTAATATCCCTTAATATCAATGGACTTAATACACCTATAAAAAGACACAGACTAACAGAATGGATACGAAAACAGGACCCATCTTTCTGCTGCATACAAGAGACACACCTCAAATTCAAAGACAGACACATCCTAAGAATAAAAGGCTGGGAAAAGACTTTCCAATCAAATGGTCCTAAGAAGCAAGCTGGTGTAGCAATCCAAATATCCAGCAAAATAGACTTCAAGCTAAAAGCAATCAAAAGAGATGATGAAGGACATTACATACTCATCGCAGGAAAGTTCCACCAAGATGAAGTTTCAATTCTGAACATTTATGCCCCAAACACAAGGGCACCCACATATGTAAAAGAAACATTACTAAAGCTTAAATCACATATAAATCCGCACACATTAATAGTGGGAGACTTCAACACCCCACTTTCATCTCTGGAAAGATCGGCAAAATTGAAACTTAAAAGAGACATAATGGACTTAACTGATGTTATGGCTCAAATGGACTTAATTGATATCTACAGAACATTCCACCCAAACAAAAAAGAATATATCTTCTTCTCAGCACCCCATGGAACCTTCTCTAAAATCGACAATATACTTGGCCACAAAGCAAATCTCAATAGATACAAAACAATTGGAATAACCCTCTGTGTTCTATCAGACCACCATGGTTTAAAGTTAGATTTCAACAACAGAAAAAACTACAGAAATCCTACAATCTCATGGAAACTGAATAATGCTCAACTGAATCACCAATGGGTTAAGGAAGAAATAAAGAAAGAGATTAAAGACTTCCTAGAGATCAATGAAAATGAATACACCACATACCCAAACTTATGGGATACTATGAAAGCATTACTAAGAGGGAAATTCATAGCACTGAATGCCCACATAAAGAAGCTGGAGAAATCTCACACTATTGACTTGACAGCACACCTGAAAGCCCTTGAACAGGAAGAAGCAAAGTCTCCCAGGAGGAAAAGACACCAGGAAATTATCAAATTGAGAGCTGAAATCAATAAAATAGAAATAAAGAGAACAATACAAAGGATTAATGAAACGAAGAGTTGGTTCTTTGAGAAGATCAACAAGATAGACAAGCCCTTATCCAAACTAATCAAAAGACAGAGAGCATCCAAATTAACAAATTCAGAAATGAAAAGGGGGACATAACAACAGAAAATGAGGAAATCCAGAGAATCATCAGGTCATACTTCAAAATCTTTTACTCCACAAAACTGGAAAATCTAAAAGAAATGGATAATTTTCTAGATAGGTACCACATACCTAAGTTAAATCAAGACCAGATAAACCATTAAAATAGTCCAATAACCCCTAAGGAAATAGAATCAGTCATTAAAAGTCTCCCAACCGAAAAAAGCCCTGGACCTGATGGTTTCACTGCAGAATTCTACCAGATCTTCAAAGAAGACTTAATACCAATACTCTTTAAATTGTTCCACACAATAGAAGCAGACGGTATATTAACAAACTCCTTCTATGAGGCTACAATTACTGTGATTCCTAAACCAAACAAAGATGCAACAAAGAAAGAGAACTACAGACCAATCTCCCTCATGAACATTGATGCAAAAATACTCAATAAAATTCTGGCAAACAGACTCCAAGAACACATCAAAACAATCATCTACCATGATCAAGGAGGCTTCATCCCAGGGATGCAAGGGTGGTTCAACATACGAAAGTCCGTCAATGTAATACACCATATAAACAAACTCGAAGAAAAAAACCACATGATCATCTCACTAGATGCAGAGAAGGCATTTGACAAATCCAACACCCCTTCCTGATAAAGGTCTTGGAGTGATCAGGAATACAGGGAACATACCTAAACATAATAAAGGCAATCTACAGCAAGCCAACAGCCAACATCAAATTAAATGGAGAGAAACTCAAAGCAATACCACTAAAATCAGGAACAAGGCAAGGCTGTCCCCTCTCCCCCTACTTATTCAATATAGTACTTGAAGTTCTAGCCAGAACTATAAGACAACATAAAGAGATTAAGGGGATACAAATTGAAAAGGAAGAAGTCAAGCTCTCCCTATTTTCAGATGACATGTTAGTATACATGAGTGACCCCAAAAATTCGACCAAGGAACTGATACAGCTAATAAAAACCTTCAGCAACATTGCAGGACACAAGATCAACTAAAAAATCAGTAGCCCTTCTATATACAGTAGACAAACAGGCTGAGAAGGAAATCAAGATACATGACCCTTTACAATAGCCACAAATGATATAAAATACCTTGGAGTTACACTAACTAAGCATGTGAAGGACCTATATCACAAGAACTTTAAGTCCCTGAAAAAAGAAATTGAAGATGTCAGAAAATTGAAAGATCTCCCATGCTCATGGATAGGCAGGATTACAAAAAGCAATCTACAGATTCAACACAATTCCCATCAAATTACCAATACAATTCTTCACAGATCTGGAAAGAATAATACTCAACTTCATATGGAAAAACTAAAAACCCAGGATAGCCAAAAGATTCCTGTACAATAAAACAACCTCAGGAGGCATCACAATCCCCGACCTCAAGCTCCACTATAGAGCTACTATAATAAAAACAGGTAGGTACTGGAATAAAAACCAACATGTGGACCAATGGAATCAAATTGAAGACCCTGACATTAACCTGCACACCTATGAACATAAAATTTTTGACAAAGAAGCCAAAAATGTACAATGGAAAAAAGAAAGCATCTTCAACAAATGGTGCTGGCATAACTGGATGTCAATGTGTAGAAGGCTGCAAATAGATCCATATCTGTCACCATGCACAAAACTTAAGTCCAAGTGAATCAAAGACCTCAACATAAATCCAGCTACTCTGACCTGATGGTAGAGAAAGTAGGAAGTACTCTTGAACGCATTGGCACCGGAGATCACTTTCTAAATATAACACCAGTAGCACAGACACTGAAAGAAACAATCAATCAATGGGACCTGTTGAAACTGAGAGGCTTTTGTAGAGCAAAGGACATGGTCAACAAGACAAAGCAACAGCCTACAGAATGGGAAAAGGTCTTCACCAACCCCACATCTCACAGAGTGCTGATATCCAGAATATATAAAGAACTCAAGAAATTAGACATCAAAATGCCCAACAGTCCAATTAAGAAATGGGCTATAGAACTAAACAAAGAATTCTCAACAGAGCAAGTTCAAATGGCTGAAAGACATTTAAGGAATTGCTCAACATCCCTAATTATCCGGGAAGTGCAAATCAAAACGACTCTGAGATACCACCTTACACCTGTCAGAATGGCTAAGATCAAAAGCACAGGAGACAGCTTATGCTGGAGAGGATGTGGAGCAAGGGGAACTCTCCTCCACTGCTGGTGGGAATGCAAGCTTGTACAGCCACTTTGGAAATCAATATGGCACTTCCTTAGAAAATTGGGAATCCATCTCCCCCAAGACCCAGCTGTAGCACTCTTGGGCATATACCCAATGCGGTGTGCTCAATCATACCACAAGGGCATTTGCTCAGCTATGTTCATATCAGCTTTGTTTGTAATAGCCAGTACCTGGAAACAACCTAGATGCCCTTCAACTGAAGAATGGATAATTAAAATATGGTACATATACACAATGGAGTACTACTCAGCAGAGAAAAACAATGGCATTTTGAGGTTTGCAGGCAAATGGATGGATCTAGGAAAAATCATCCTGAGTGAGGTAACCCAGACTCAGAAGGACAAACATGGTATGTACTCACTCATAGGAGGATACTAGATGTAGAACAGGCATGGCTGGACTGCTGCATGGCCCCAGGGAGGCTGCCTGGAGGACGGGACCCTGGGAAAGACCCAGGGATCGCCCAGTGACAGAGAAATGGATGAGATCTGCATGAACAACCTGGACAACAGTGGGAGTATTGAAGGGCAAGATTTGAGGGAAAGAAAGCTTAGGGGAGTAGGAGATCCCAGATGGATCAAGAACAGAAAGGGAGAACGAGAAATAACAGACCATGATAAATGAAGACCACATGAGAACAGGAATAGGCAGAGTGCTGGAGAGGTCCCCAAAAATCCACAATGATATATCCTTTGTAGGCAATGGTTGAGAGAAAGCCTGATCTGACCTAGTCTGGTGATAAGATGGCTGAACACCCTAACTGTCGTGCTGGAACTCCCATCCAATAACTGATGGAAGTGGATGCAGAGATCCTCAGCCAGGCCCCAGGTGGAACTCCAGGTGTCCAACTTTTGAGAAAAAGGAAGGTCTGCAAGAGCGTGAATTGTTGAATCCAAGATTGCAAAAAGCACAGGGACAAATAGCCAAACAAATGGAAGCACATGAATTGTGAACCAGGGGCTGTGGGGCCCCCAGCTGGATCAGGCCCTCTGGGTAAGTGAGACAATTGAATAGCTTGATCTGCTTGGGAGGCACCCAGTCTGTGGGACCGGGATTTGTCCTTGGTGCATGAGCTGGCTGTTTGAAACCTTAGGCTTAAGCTGGGACACTTGGCTCAGTCTGGGGTAAGGTGACCGGGACCTGCCTATACTGAATCCAACAGGTTTGGAAGGGTCCCCGGGGGTTCCTTGATCCTGGAGGACATGGGAATGGGTGGAGGGTGGTGGGGCTGGGGGGGGGGAGGACAGGGGAGCCCATGCTGATGTTTAAAGTTGGAACACATAATAATACAGAAAAAAAGAAAAGAAAATTCCCCTTTTATATTACACAATTCTTTTGCTGCTTTAATAAAACCTAACTGTAATATTACTTATTTTCTTTGGAAATTTAATGGTGCTTATGAACTAAGTAAAGAAAGGAGAAAATATACAAGTAAACACTCAAATAAACAAGAATGGCAGTCAGAAGCTATGCTGGAAGCAAGTAGAGAAAAAAGTTTTATTTTGATTTTACTAAAGTTTCAGCCCATTCTACTGAGGCTACTTCGACTAGGTAGAAGTTCTTTAATTAGACTTTGATCCATTATGGTGTATCTTTCCATAAAAAATACTCTGCCTCTAAATATATCTCTTCCTTACTAGCAACAAAGTCCAATTTTTCTCTGGGTCTTGCCATTTCTTTCTAATTCTCTATTCTGTTCAGATGGGCACAGAGGGAGCTCTCATGTGTGATGTCTACAAAGACCTCTAGGTTGTGGGAATGAAAATGAACAAATATTTACCACTTTCTTTTGACTTTGGCATTTTTCACCTCATGGAAGACCTTAGTGATTGTCTCTCATCCAGAACAACACTCTCTTTTAGCCTTACCTTGATTCTTCCCACTGCATTATTGTCTAGTCTTTCCACACTAGAGGAGCCAGAAATTTGTCCTGCAAGGATCCATTCATATCTTTCCCTTCATATATATGACATAGTAATTATAATGGGTTGGGGATGTAGCTCAGTGGTAGAGCGCTTCCCTAGCAAGCACAAGATCTTGGGTTAAGTCCTCAGCTCAAAAAAAAATCATAGTAATTATAAAAGGGCCATTCATTTCATATATATATATATATTGTCTTTGGCTTGGCATGTCTTTGATCTGCTTGGAAACACTTTCTTGGTACTTCGGGCTCTAACCCTAGACAACACTGACCACACCTAAGATTCAGTGCAGTAACAACTACAATGTTTTCCTTCCACCCTCATCTCCAGAGTGCATGGTCTCTGTAATTTCCCATCTGATAAGAGCTGTAAGATAATCTTTTGTTATTATATCTGATTGCTGTACTGGCTTCTGGAGTTACTTTAAGAGAGATGCAATCATTTTATTTGTCACTCATTGAGAATGCATTTCATCCTAACATACATTTATGCTAATGAAATAAAGTTTGCAAAGCTCCTAAGGATGGGCAGAATGGTTGTCAGGAGAATGTAATATGTTAGTAGGCTGCTGCTGAACTTATCTGTGGAGCTAATCCTGCTACCTATTGTCTCCATGGAGTTAGAAGGTCTGAATATTGTGTTAACTCTCAATGATACATAATTTAATAAATATTCTTAGGTAAAGAATTCTTTATAAGCACAAACAAACAAAACCCCACTAAATTGGTTTGTAGACATTCTAGTTTGATAGAAAGTGATGATATCTAGGGGGAGGTAGTCCTAGTGAGATGCACAGCCACCTCCACATCCCATGTTCTGTACAGTCTTTCATTCTTTACAATAAACCAGTAATTATAAAGTATGTTTTTCTGAATTCTGCAAGGCATCCTAGCAAATTATTTAGCTCTGTGAAGGGGATCATGAGAAGTCTTGTTTCATAGCTGTTCAGAATTGCAGAGTTCAGATTACAATTGTCATTGAAAGTGGGAAAAATCTTGAGATGCTGGAACCTTTACATGGACATTGATGTTATTATCAACCAGTAACTTGTGAAAATTGAATGTTACTGACTTCAGTTGAGTTGAGTTGAGTTGAGTTGAATTCAACTGAATTTAAAACACCCATATGGTATTTACAGTGTTGACATAGGCTTGATACAGAAAAAAACACACACATTTGAAATTAACAGTACTGTGAATGAATAATTATTTCCCTCCTTTTAAAAGTATTTTAATTTTAATTAAAATATAATTATAGTACTACCACTTTGCCTTCCTTTCTTCTAACTGTTCACTTGTCTTCTTCCTTTGATCCCATGTCCTGCTATTCAGTCCCCCTTTTGCACCTATGTCTATGATGGTTTGAATGAAAGTAACAACTATACAGTTTGCTGAAGGAATATGGAAGATTTTGGGAATTTGGACTAGAAACATGGTTGAATGTTTTAAGCAGGGCATAATGGGCCATCCTAGTAGGAGCATGCAAGAAAATGCTGAAGAAAAACTGAACTCTAGGATATGAGTTTAAAGGAGTTTCAGAGGGAAAAATATTAGTAAGTGGCTTAAAGTTCCTTCTTCTGATTGTTTGGTAAGGATGTGGCTGATTTTTGCTCTTGTCCTAAAAATCTGCCGTGAAGCTAAACTGAAAAGTTGTTGGTAATGGCACTGGCAGAAGAGATTTCAAGACAGCCTAGTATTAACTCTGAAGTGGTTTTTAAATCACTTTTAATGCAGATTTGCAATGAAAATGGGAAAGATAGAGTAAGAGAAATACAAAATGTAAAGTTTGAGGAGAAAAGAGCACCAGGAAGTATAATGGATCTAAGTAAGGTGCTTAAGGAAGTAAAATGTTTAAAGAAAAGCTTGATGCTAAATGGGATAAAAGAAGTCATAACCTCAGTGTAAGATACCAACAGGCTAAACTTCTAACTTGTTAAAAGGAGTTAAAAGAAATCTTAAGCATCAAAAGAAATAATCAAAAACAGACAGCTGATAGAAATATAATTAAAAGAGAGTACCAAGTAGCAGAACTTGGCAGCACTGGGCACATGCTTCTGGCTTTAGAGTCAAGGATACAAGAAAGGGATCTTCCTCTGCAATTAAAGAAAGCCACTGAGGTCAGGCATGTGTCAAGGGTATTCCTGCATGGAGGCCCAGAGAGGCTATTGTGTGCACTGGTGAAGATGAAGCCTGTGTGGTGTTGTAGACTTCAAGATATTTGAGATGCCAGAGTGGTGGAAGATCTACAGAGAAAAGCTGCAGATCATGTATGGAACAAGTCCAAGAAAGAGAAACATGTTGTAGTCAACAAAGCTAGAAGTGGAGTTCTAAAGAACTTTTAGACATTGGATATGAAGGTGAAGAATGTGTAATGTTTCTTGCTGGTTTGTGATCTTACTTTGCTCCAGTATTTCCTCACTATGCTCCATTTCCTCCTTTTGCCATAGAAATGTGTATTCTGTGCCATTTTACATAATGGCAGCCACGAAGATTGGAAGTATGCAATCTGCCTTTTGATTTTTATTTTATAGGAAGTTACAATTAACAGATTCCCTTGAGTATCAGAGACTGAATTTTGAACTTATACAGTGTTGAGACGGTGATAGACTATGGGGACTTTTCAACTTGGACTGCATTCATTTTAGCATTATGATATGTCTACAAGCTTCTAGGGGTCAGGAAAAAGAATGTGATGGTTTGAATAGGAGTGACTCCCATAGACCCATATATTTTAATAGTTATTCACCAAGAAGTGAAACTCTGATAGTATCAGATATAGTAGGAGTTATGGCCTTATTGGAGGAAGTCTGTCACTGTGTACAGGCATTGAGATCCTGCCAAGTCCAGTCTCTCTTTCTCTGCCTTTGGAACAACATACAGCTTTCAGCTACTTCTTCAGCATGTGTGCCTGCTGCCATGATAACCTGCCATAATGATAATGGACTAAGCCTCTGAAACCATAAGCAAGTACCCAATTAAATGTCTTCTTTTATAATAATTGCCTTGACCATGTTATCTCTTCACAACAACAGAGTAGTGACTAAGGTAATGCCCCTTCCTATATTGTCTGTCTCTGTGAATTTAGTAAAAGTTGTTTCTAGTGGTTTTTATTTGCATGGATGTCACCATGGAGGCATAATGCAGGACAAAATGATACCAATAGATGCCAAAAAGGGAACACAATTGTCAGACCACACATGCATGAAGATTTTTTAAAAGTTTTCAGCCATAGTTTTGATATCCCTGAAATCCATAAGGAATTACTCTCCAGTTAGACCTTGATAAGGAATTAGGATCCTTGGATAAACTTCTCATTTTATTGCATGTTCTTTGTAAACAATTGTGGGCAAGCAATCTGATCAATAGCAGACTCGAGTAATCCAGAATTATCACAATGCAGGTGAGCTTGTTGCAATTCTGTCCTAGTCAGATTTTCCTGCTCCTACATCCAACCCCTGCCTCAGGCTGTCAGGGTAGTCTAAGTGTACTGGGTATTATAGTTAGATTTGCAATTGGTTTGTGAAAATACATTATTCCTGGCACATAAGTGAAAACAATGAGATTTTTATAGTGGCAACAGTCCATGTAAAATGCCATTTTCAGGACTCACTGAGACTGTTTTACTCAAAAAAAAAAAAAAAAAGATGAATTCTGTTCTATTTTGTTTGCTTGGAGTAAAAGCAGAGTGAGAGAACAAGAGTGTTGGTATTTGGGGTTTTGGTTGTTTCCTTATTGTTGTTGTTTTACTCTTAGGGCTCCAATTTTCTTCCTGGGCCTTGCTGTCCCAAGACAATTCTTGAGAAAAATAACACCATATCCACCAACAGAGGGAAGAAATTGAAATATTAGTTACAGGTATGGTAGCTACATCGTGAGATTATATAAGGAATACCGTTGTTTCTTCTCAACTGTATGTGCAACTAAAATAAAATGAAATGTGTGTGCCAAACATCCCTGACAATAGCAAACTTATAAACTAACACTGAATACTTTCTGTATTAGTAGGCTAACAAGGAAATTAAGCAAATGAAGTCCCTGGCTATGAAGAAAAACAGTGAGAAGGTAACATCAAAGGAAATATGGATCTTTCATATCCACTTTAAAAAAAATCTTAAAGGGTGAGACATATCAAAGTAAAAATTACATAAGAGGTATACATGTTATTATATTGGAATACTTAAAAAATATTTTAATAATTCTTTGAAATTTCATACAATTCATTTTCAACATATTCACCCCAACTCCTCTGCTTCATTCCTCAGAGAACCACCCCTCTTTCTACACTCCCAAATGTCCTGCTTTTCTTTTTTTTGTTGTTTCTAATCCTCAACTCCGATTTGTTAAGTCTATGGACTCAAGAATATGGAGCCATCCCCACTCTTGCCACAACTTTTTTTTAATTCAACACATGTCAATGAACATCTGTCATTCTCTTAGCTTGTCATCATACTTTAAAAGGAAGAAAAGAACATTAAATTATTTACTGATGATAATTACTATGAAAGTTACATACTATACTATGATGATATGAACTTGGAAACAAAGGTAGTAAGTTATAGGAAAATAATTGTCCTGGTATATAGGACAGAATGAGGAGCATAGAAACTTAGTACCTAGAGACTATCTTAGAATGACAGAAGCCACTGCTTATAGCCAGCTCTGAGGAAATCAGGCCCAAGCCATAGTCTAATCTGCTTGCTTCAAGAATGTGTGTTGAGCTTGTGAGCTCTGAGCCATACAGTTTGAAGTTAAAACTCTAGTCAACCATGTAGCCATGGGTAGCTTAGGGAGAGGGGCTTCTTTGCCTGTATGCTATTAATTCAGTGGACTTGAAAGTGAAAATGAGCAAAACATAGACAAAAGAGGCATTGAGAATTATGCTTACCTCATGGAAAGCTTTCAGCTGCTTATAGCTATTAGCCATAGCAGAAATATGTCTGGCTCAAGAGAAGTAATGTCTAATGGACATTCATAGAAAAAGAAAGTCAGTACAGAAGGATCTTCTCTTTTGTTCTAAGGCAAGAAAAAATAGATTCTTCACTGTAAATATGTAAATAATTTTGCTGTGTCAATATAGACTGACTTCTCGCTTGACTATACATCGGTGATTCCAAGCATGCTCTGTGCTGGGGAGAAGTAAAACCAAATTACTTTATTTTTCTGAAACAAAAGCTACTGGAAAACAGCCAAGACACGTTAGTAAATATCACATTGAACCATAAAATGTAATTTCTCCAACTTAAGTTGTGAGGAACTGCAAAAAGCCCTGAATTCACTATACGAATCACCACATGCTAACCAAGCAGGACTAGCATGTAGACAGGGTACCTGAAGAAGTGGCTCACTGTTATACCAGAAAATAATAAATTTATTATGGCTTAAAAATCAGAAAAGCAATTACAAAAGTCATAATTCATTACAGACTTGTAATACCTTGTTTCCAAATTGTTTTCATTTTCATCATCCTCTATATAAGCAAATTTTTATATCAAATATTTTACACAAATAATATCGCACTTGTTGTCCCCATAGTTGAAAATTCACAAAATACAAATTTTATACATTTGTAGGATAAGAAATAAAAACTTGCTCCCATAGAATCTTTTCAAGTAGGTATAGACTGATAGCCATGAGAATTGTAGCTAGGCACTTAGATCTATACCAATGCTGTTGACTTTGATTAGTAGTTTTAGCCTTGTTCCAGGCTCCTGGTCTCTCCTGCCCCTATGAATGCACAATTACCACGAAAAAAATGCAGGCACCATGCTATATTTCTGGCAAAACCATAACAGACTTGCCCTTGTATTGTTGATTACCAAGGTTGACTATTCCAAAATACCTACTTTAGTTCAGTTAGTTAATTGTACTAAGACAAATATTTAAAGACATGAAAGCATTGTTTTTGCTTAAAATCTATTTAGCTGGAAAGCCGAATTTCATTTATTGTGTGGTAGAGGGATACCAATGGACACTGCCAGGTGATACTCATCCACCACATCTCTTAGCTCCAGACTGAAAGGACCCAGTGGCAACATTCTATTTATTTTCTATGATCATCACCATCACTGTAAAACAATATGGAATGCTTAGATGTTTTTCTGCCAAGTGGAACAAAGAATATGATGCTTCACCCCTCATAGAGGAGGTGAGGAGCATTACCAGGGGACTCTTCTGGCTCTTGAGTAATGGGACTCCAGTTGTTCTGCTGTTCAGTGACCCATAGCCACTGGATGGATGTGCTGACATGCTTTAGCAATCTTAGTTCCTCAGATTCTAGGGGAAAGAAGTCTATGCTTCAAGTATAATCATGAGGTTTGTAGTTATTTTTAAGTGTTTGGAGAAAGAGTTGAAATTACACCCTGTCACTCTCTTCCACTCATTTACTGTTGTGTGTGTGGGAGGGATAGTGAACAATAAATTACATGACTTATAGATGTAGCCAAAGTTAGTTTGGGGGCAGCTAGGTCAACAGTGTTCACACACAACATCAGTTTCCCATTGCATACTTCATTCGGAGTCATATATTGCTCAATAGAATGAAAGAAATGGAAGATCAAAATTTAAAACCAAAGGAGAAATTGAGGTACAGCCAGAGCAAGTTATAGCTGAGCTAACAGCAGCTGAAGCAGTCAGACATTTTGTCATCTCCTCTGAAAAACAAGTATTACTGGCACTAATGACCCTCTGTGTCACATCCCAGAAAGCTGAAGACCAGCTGGGTTTCAAGAATATGAGGAGCAAATTTTTTTGCTATTTTCAGTAAGTGAAAATAAATAGGTGATTCCTTTTAGGCATCATCCTGCAGATTGTGATTTAGCTTGCGGTTTGAAGGTAAAGTTGCTTGTCTGTTTGCATTGATCTGATGTGGATGTTTCCCATGAGAATGATGGGTAGTCAACATGGGTTTGTGGCCTGGGTGCTGCTAGAGTTTTTCTTCAGGCACAGATAGCTGCAGCCACTTGTTGTCATGGGCAGTATTACTAACACTGGACAGCAACAGTTCACACAGCTGGGTGTGCAGCTCAACAACGGCTGCTTGAAGCAGTGTCACGTGTATTCTCAACATAGGCATCCAAATATTTGAAATTGGTTTTACACTTTTAAGTTGAAAATGACATCCAAGATGAGTAAGGAAGCGTTCTTCTCTGCCAAAAAAAAAAAAAATGTCCATTTAATACACCAAAGTATATCTATAGGTGATTTCTCATTTTTATTGTGTGAGTACCTTGAAAAGTTTACCAAGAATTTTGCATGTTATATTCTTTTCAGGGATTATATTATCAGATATATCATATAAATGTAGAGACAATGCATCTTATATTTAGATTATAATAATTAGATTATGAAAAAGGCCCAAAGAAATTAAATATGTTTCTAAATTTCTAAGATATTCCATAAAAATGTTCATTTAAATTTTGTGTTTTTGCTACACTTTAAATTTTTGGTCTTCTTTTTACATAAATGTCTCTCCATTAAGTGCATTTTCTTCTATTTGTTTGATATTGGCTAATTTTCAATCTGTTTTATTTCATTCATTTATAGCTTTAATTTTCCTTTCCCCAAAGTGTTTATTAATATCCTTTTATGAATGACAATGAATTACTAAATTCTCTGCATTCACTCACTCAAATTCAAAATTAGAATTCTCAGGAATTACAGGAAGTTTATGAGCACACATGAAAAATAATTGAAATATTTTTAAATGTGCCCTTTGAAAGTATCCCTATGCTTCAGTGAGGCTCATTTATCACGAACAATAACAACAACTATTGATATTTCAGGCCACAAACATAGGACACGAGCCATATTTTACCATCCTTTCAGTGCTGTGTCCTTCAACCTTCACTGTTTCTGAGAAAATAATTTTTATTAAACATTTTGGTCTCGGTGTTTATAATTATCACTAGTATAAATCTACGGTTTCAGTTATAAAGCTTAACATACTCGCTGGCTCCCAAATAGCAAAACATAGGTTTTACACAGACTATGAGAACCTGTTGTAGTCACACTGAACTATGAAAGAGCATGTTCTTTTTACAACAAAGTACTAGATTTTCTGTGGATGAGAAGAAAAACAATGTGTCCCCCTTTATTTTGAGTAATGCAGAACTATGATTGAAATTTTGGGTTAAGAAAACATTACTTCTTTTAACTGAGAAATGGTGATAAGTTAGAAATGGCAGACACAGGCAAATACATACAGGCATTCCCAAACCTCATTGTGTTAGATTCTCCAAAAAGATGGAATCACAAGGTTGTATGTATATGTGTGAACATGTATGCATATACACATATGTCATGCAGATTTATGTGAGAAGAAAGTTGTTTTTCACATATAAGGTGCACGCACACTTAGTCACATCCAGAGACAAACATAACTCTCTAGATGAGATGATTCCAGTCATTTTGATGCAAAGAGAGACCATTACAATAGGAAAACACCATTTTGTTACTAATGGTAAGACAGATCTCTAGGAAACATTTGTCCTTCTATACTTTAGCTATATTGTACTTTTTATATGACAATTATTTTGTGAAGTTTCCTATAATACAGACAAAATACTATTGAATCCTTTACTTCTTAATGTCCGTGGATTCGTTTTATAGTTAGAAATGATTCTTGCAATGTCTTAATTTGCTATTGATTTTGAAACTATAGTTTGGTGTGAAAATTTAGAGCTTATCACATTTGAAATTACATTTGTCTTGGGGCTGAGGAGATGGCTCAGCTTTTAAGAGAACTTGCTGCTTTTGCAGAGGACTGAGATTTGGTTCCTGGTATCCACACAGTGGCTCACAATCACCTGTAATTCTAGTTCCAGGATATATAATGCCCTCTTCTGGCCTCCTCTGGCACTGTGTGCATGTGATACACATACACAGACGCAGGCAACCATTCACACTCAGATTTTTTTCAATGTTTTGAAAAGATATTACTCTTTATGAACACCTTTCAGAACAGGCTAATGATTCAAAGTAATGTAAATTGTTCTATGCCAAGGTTAAATTCTGTTTTAAATAAAAGCATCAAATTAACCTGTTGGTCACGTATGTTTTGCCTGATACATGGGTGAGCATTTTCTGTTTGCTTCTATCTGGAATCTTCAGAATCAAGGACAATGTTTGTCATTGTCTACAGTAGGGCACTGTTCAAGGTGATGCTCCACATTACCTAACTTCTACTGTAGCACTGGCAGCCATTAATGGACCAAGTAAACAAAATTTGCATTTCTCATGATTCTGAACAAACATGCTACCCATGAACACTGTGCAGTTATTTTAATGTTTGCCTAAGAGTATTTTTGATATGAAGTATGCTCTTCCACATATGGTTTAATTCTGGATACCTAGAAAGATTTTCTGAGAGTAGCTTCTAGCTACTTCTCCTTCAAACTTGGTTTTATTCTACATATTCACTGTTTTTGCTTAAGCAACTTATCCTCCTAAAGCTTGTGGAATGGCACTAGGCAGTAGTGATTGCAAAGTAACGTTATATGGTTGGTAGGAAAGCAAAGAAAAACAGCAATCCTACACATTCCTGAGGAAAATGTCTTTCCTTAGTTTCTGAAATTTCAAAATCTATAAGCCTAGAACACTAGACATTCTTTTTTCAAACAAACACATATACCCATTATGTATGTGAGTTCAAATGAGAGAGGATCAGGAAGAAACTCAATGTCTTCAGGCAGCTGTTTGTTCATGCTGCTGTTTTAAAATGGACAGTGAAATCAATTTCCTTCTCCTAATTTTCCTTCATCTTTTTCAATAAAACTTCTTAATATAAATCCTTGATTGCTTAAAAATACTGATGCATCCTCTGGTTGTGAGTCTTCCTGTTGAGGCTGAAAAGAAAATATGAAACATGTACAGAGGACTCTGTATACATTCACCCATAAATATTGTTCCATAGGTGAGGGAGCCCTTATTCTTACTTGGGTGTTCTTGGATTGCACTCTTGTCATTTCATAGACATTCTGTGAACATTACAATCTCATATTCACATCTGCCTAAGCAGGGTCATGTGTGTCCTGGAAAGAGACTGATATTTACACAGACAGAAAGGTGTTAAATAGAGAGAGAATGGCTGCTTTGCCAGTCAATAACAAAGCCAGGTCGCTATGATGTTTCTCCATAATGCCAAGTCTCTGTGACACAGATCGAAAATGTATTACATCAGTATAGTTTATCTTTCTTCTTCAATCACTCTACGCCAAGTTCATTGTCAGAAACCTATAGGCATCAGCCAGGTTACTCCTGGCCTCTTATGTTATGTACACCATGATGGAATGTTGAGAATGTTCTACTGAGACATGCAGACACAGGTATCTGATCATGGACTATTTCTCCACTTGATTTACTCATGTGGGGAGGCCTCTGTACTCTAAAACATCATTCGCAGATAACTACATCCTTTCCTATATTCATTTTTATAGAGAGAAAAAGGATAAGCAATTGTTTTACTCACTTTGCAATGATGATTAAGAAAACACTCAAGTATTTTGTAGCATTTTCATTTTTTGCCCTTTATAAATATTCCTGAATGTCTACAGCAATCCATAGTGCCTACTCCTTTCACAATATTTACTTTAATATTGCGAATCTGTCAAAAACATTTTCAAAGAACTCAGATATCTAATATTTACTAGTATAGTTCATTTCTGTCACCTATGAGCAAAATGCCCATGCTATTTTAAACTTGGAGAGGAAAACAAAAGACACTTGAAAATATTTCATTTTTAATATGATCAAATTTGAGGATGAAATAATGACAAGCATTTGTGAAATAATTCATTTGTTTACATAAAAAATAAAACTATAAGAAACTGGAAATAGAAAGTTCCAACAAATTAAACATCATCTAAAATGTCAGTGGTTCACAACCATTTGAAAAAAGAAATAGAACATGCAAGATACTGTAATTATTTTGAAGGTGTTTTAATTACTTGAAAATTTCATACATGTACACAATGTACTTTTGTCTTATCTACACTCACTACCTCCACCCAGCTTCCCCTTCTCCACAACACATCTCTTTCCCAATTTCATATACTCTGGTTTTATAACTTACTTAGTATAATTATACTACCCCATTACCATTAGTAAAACTATAGAGAAAAATGTTTGTGAAATTTAAACCAGTGTTTAGAGAATGTCATCTTCAAGTTCTTATGTTTCATGCAGATCAAATGGCTCACTGGGGTTGATATGAATTGTAACAGTCAAGTGTTTATGCAAACATGAGGTCCTACCCTCAAAGTATGTGAAAATCACATTGGTGATAAAACCCGATTAGCATATCTCGAACTTTGTGGGAGAGTCTGGGAATAATCAAGCAGCTTCAGTAGCTAAATGATCTCACAGTGACAAGGACTATGGAAACTTCCATCAGATTGCAGTCACTGTCAAAGTCCATGGAAGACTGACTCCAGGACCTCAGAGACACCAGACGATTCTTTTGATGTTGTTGTTTTTATGTTTTGTTTTGTTTTTTGTTTTTTTTTTTCCCCCAAGACAGGGTTTCTCTGTGTAGCTTTGAGCTTTTCCTGGATCTCGAGACCAGGCTGGCCTCGAACTCCCAAAGATCTGCCTGCCTCTGCCTTCTGAGTGCTGGGATTAAAGGAGTGCACCACCACTGCCCAGCAGGTGCAGGTGCTGATTCTTAACAGCAAGGTGTTTCTACATCCTACACTCATGGTCCCATTATTTTACATTAGTGTTAGAATATTTATAAGGCCAATGCAATGCAAATGCTTTATCAGCAGTTATTAAACTATAACATTTAATGACCCATAAAAAGAAATGAATGCTTGTACCTATTTAGCCTACAAATTTTTTTTTTCAACTGTATTTAAGCAAAAGTTGGCTTCATCTAAGATCATGGGCCCTTGTGTAGGTAGGGCTGGCAGTACAGAGTCTGATCCAGTCTGTTTTTTAGAGACATCAGCAAATCATGGGTCTCTGTGCTTTCTATATTTCTTTGGCATAAAAGAGAGGAGTAGAAAGTACAGAGATGTGGCCTCTTTCTAAACTTATTGTGATATAGAATACAACTACTAATTTGGACTGAAGCAGAATTCATGCCCAATAGACAACTACAGGGAAGGGGATCTGTTCAGTTTATTCAGCTTGATGTGCACTTTAACTACTTTTTTTCTTAGAATCAAAGACAGCATATTGTCACTGACATGGCCAAACCTGGTGAAGAGAAACTTAGAGCATGGTGTTAGAAAAATGATAATTAAATTTTCTGCCTGAATCTTGTTCTAAAATTGATCTTAAGTTTGAGGCACCATGAGTGATGAGCATTCTTACTCACAGGTTTAAGTTGTGGGGCCATGTTAATTCTACTCCATGTGATTACAAAGGCTCTTTTAAACCTCATACCATCAATACATCTGGTAATGTGCTCCATACATTTCATTTTAAATACATTTGATTCTTCTTCTTGAACAGTATTTCTAAAAAAAAAATCATGATTCCTTATCCCCATACATAGAAAATCTCTGTCTCAGGAAGAGCTTTGAGGTTCATGTTGCTACTGTAAGTCTCTTGCTTCTGGTGAACAAGAGGCAGAGAAAGCAGTGACTAATATCAGGAAGGATCACGCATGAAGATATGTTTTATTCATGAACTTTGCACCTCCAGTCAAATTAAAAGCAAAGTGAAGGGTCGGAGCTGTGAACCCTTTTTCCTAGAGCCTGTAAACCAATAAAGGCTTTATATTAGCTATCGATATCTATCTCTGAGTTGCCTTAATAACATCTTATTCCCTGTTTTCACCAGCCATCAATAATATTTCTGCCTGCCCGCTCAGGCCCCTATCTCTGCGTGCAATTGCATTATAAGGGTCTATAAGCCCAATTTGCTTCACATTCTTATTTTTTGGAAAAGGCTCGCTGGCTTTTGTAATGAGAGCAGCTGCCAAGAAGGCTTGACGGAATCCGTGGCCCATCTGGCTTATAATCTTCACTCAATATCACAGAGGCCTAAACTCTGAGACCTGCTGATAAGCCCAGGCATCCGGGCAAGCAGTAGCGGCCTTCTCTGTGATTTCTCATTAAGGGAAGGGACATCTCTCTGGGAATCTCTCATATCCTGGATATCACATAATTCCTTTTTTCATTTTCTAATAAGTACAAGAAAGTTGTATTTTTTTTTGTACTGTCCTATCTTCATGTACTCAGATATTGGGAAGAATGACATTTGGAAATTTTGACATTTGAAGTCTTTAGCTTTGTGCAATATAGTTTGTTATTTGTAAAGGAAGGAAGTAAAGACAATTTTATGGAGCAAGTAATAATTACCGAACAATCGACATTTTAAAAATTACTCTTATTTTTTAGAAATCTTTCTTTTTTTCTGTTACACATTTACTGTTAGTATCTACAGGATATATGGTTTATGACAAACAGTAAGATCCACCACCATAGCACTGACTTACATAGCGCAGAAGACCTCTTCAAGGAACAGGGGATGGTAAGAGGAGAGGGCAGAGGGTGACTGCATGAACAACTTCATCATCTTTCACTCTAGCCCAACAGGGATACATTTCGAAACAATGTATAGTTCTTTTAAATCCTCCATCCTATGTATTTTTTTCTGATTTCTTACAATGTATTTACTGTCTTTTATGATGAACTACTAATGATGTTAGGAGAAAAAGGATATATATTCTTACCTAGGAATTTATGATTACTGTGCCTGAATTTATTAGTTTTATACTATTGTTGGAGAATCTGTTATCTCCTGCTCAAGGGACAGAGAAAGAATTCTGCATTCTGTGCCACGGTGTCTACCTACCCCTTTCAGTTGTGAAGGCTCTCTACACCTTAGTTGCTATGCTATTTGTCTTTTTTTTTTCTCTTATAAAAATAGGACTGCCACATCCTCTATGTTCTATATGCAGTTTTTTGATAAACTTGAGAGACATGACAATATTCTGAAGAGATGAAAAAAAAAAACTCCCATGGGAAGAATCTGAACAATAAGTTATCAAAAGGAAATATTGGCAATGAACAGAGCTGGTTACTTGTAAAACAGAAGGCTGCATTGTTCTGAGAGTCAAGACATGTAAGTCAATTTTTTGTATCAATTATTCAGCAAGCATTGATTAGATACAGACTCCATATCAGGTGCTATAATTACCCTTAAGGAATGAAGGTTTGTATGAAGATATAATAATAATAATAATAATAATAATAATAATAATAATAATAATATGCTTTGTTACAAAGAGAGAAAAGACTGAAATGGAAACGTAGCTATTGAGCAGAATGAAACTACCCTTGATAGCGGCTGGAGGTAATATACCAAACAAAGAAAGCCAGTTTTGGAAAAGATGCCAGTCTGTTCTGATTGATGGAATTCAAAGTACTCCCCTGTGAAGCTGTGCCTGGTATTATAGGTGTACATTCTTTGTTATTAAGGGTCTGAGAGAGAAGGAAAACTTTCGTCTAAGGCCTTCCTGGACTACTTAGTCAATCCCCTTTTTTAAAAAAATAAAATACAAAATAAAAACAAGTATTTGAGATGCAGCTCAATAGCACAACCTTTGTGCAGGGCGCACAAGGTCCGAAAAAAGACAAAAGAAAGACAACGTTATTTGACTCAAGTATTTTTTTTTTCCATATGTAAAAACCAAAGAATCTTCATTTTCAAGCTCTGAGCTTGGTCTCTCTGTGAGAAGCAGCAGTGAGAGCAGAGATCCGGAGCCCATGCAGGGTGGGGTTTTTATCATAGCTGACATCATGCAGGGATCCACCCAGAAACAGGGAAGTACCCAACATCCCTAACATTCCAACAATTAGATAAGATGGCCAGATGTCCCCGAGTCTAGAACATACCTATTTTTGTTTCACAAATAACCCTAGATAAATGTCAGTCATTCAGGGTCCTGAACACTGGAAATCCCCTCACCCAAACCTCTGCTATAATAAAGACTGGAGTATTCTTAAGTTAATATCAGAGAAAATCTGAAGAGACTTATTCAGAAAGTATGGAGTCACATCATAAGGCCAAGAGAAGCTGTAGAAGAAAATGAGCTTTCTTCATCCTGGCAGAAGTCTGAAGGCACACACATTCACCCTGCATTGCATCTTAGTACAATAGGGATGGAGGATGACCTTGATCTTGAGACACAGAACTCTTGGTGGCTTCACTTTACAACCAGGGGATCATAGATAGTAGCAAACAGATTTAGTCTTTTGTGTGCCTCTGACCTCATACTCCTCTTAATATTACTTACTATGGGTAATGTCAAGAAATATCTTGAACAATATACTGTCTTAGATTCACTGCATAAGGACCAGTTGTGGGTCTCTGTGGTCTTGTTGCAAGAAGTGTGTCACTCTGGAACAGGCTGTGAGTATGTAATACTATTAAAAGCCTCTAGGATGAGAGCTGGGAGATGAGTTTATCTATGGGTATGGGTAATCAATGGATGTTGATAGAGTAAGTTTTCTTCAGTGATTCTGCCACTGAGAAATGACCTATGCTCTAATAGATGTCCCTACAACCAGTGCTGAGTAGACTACATGGGAAAAGGACATAAATAAAATAAAGAAGCATATGAAGTTGGGAGGAAACAGTTGTTTGTGTGGAGGGGGATCGAGAAGGAATCAGAGGGGAGGGAATTGAGGGGCAGACATGGTCAAAACACATTGCAAGCACATATGAAATTCTCAGGCAATGAAAATAAAATATTATTAACTTGGGCAAACTAACAACAAAATGGGACATCTCTATTAGCCAATCACTACTAAGGCTCAGGGAACACTGCAGAAAAGGAGAGAATAATGTAAGAGCCAGATGAGAATGAGAAGTGCTATGAAATACTGTCTCCTGGAGATGGCAGAGCTAATGTATAATGATCTCATAGCAGCTGTAGTAACCTGGACAAAACCTAGAACATAACTTCAATCCAGCCAGATTCCCAGTGTATACAGAATGGATGATCTCCATGCTCAACTACTTACTGAGTTTCTACTGGCAGTGGATAGTTGCTGGGGAAGGGAGAATCATTCCTTTTTGAAGATGTGGCCACTGACAGGTTTTCCATGCCCCAGTGGTTAACTTCATACCTACCCATATATAGTAGTATAAATAAGAACATGACACAGATAGAGAGAGAGAAAAAAAGAAGAAGAAGAAGAGGAGGAGGAGAAGGAGGAGAAGGAAGAGGAGGAGAAGGAGGAGAAGGAAGAGGAGGAGAAGGAGAAGAAGGAAGAGGAGGAGAAGGAGGAGGACGAGGACGAGGAAGAAGAGGAGGAGGTGGAGAAGAAGAACAAAAAGAGGAGGGGCTATAAAATGAAGAGGAGGAGGAAGAAGAGAAGAAGTTTTGGGATGGGAAGAGAGTTGAACAGAGTAGATGTGGGCAGCTGTGATCATATTTTATCTTTTTTCTTCCCTCTACATATAGCCTTTGTCTCCACAGTTAGAGTACTGTAGTGCTTTGAATAAGTATAGCCCCCATAGACTCATGTGTTTGAATGCTTGGTCCACAGAGAGTGCCACTATTAGGAAGTGTGGTCTTGTTGCAAGAAGTGTGTCACTCTGGGAACAGGCTGTGAGGTCTTACATATTCTCAACCTACATCCAATACACAGTTCTCATTCTTCTGCCTGCAGCTCAAGATGTAAAACTCTCAGCTCCTTCTCTAGCACCATATCTTCCCGAATGCCAAAATGATTCCCTCCATGACAATAATAGACTAAACTTCTGCATCTGTAAGTCAACACCAACTGAGGGGTTTCCTTTATAAGAGTTGCTGTGGTCATGGTGTCTCTTCACAGCAATGAAAACTAACTAAGGCAACTATCTTCTGGGATGAGTAATTCAGTACTCTATTCTTAGGAGATGTTCTAGAGGCAAACTCCAAGTGGCTGATTAATTTACTGCATAGCTAACAAATGCAGACTGCTTTGTTGTTTGAGCTTCAGACCTATCAACCATGGGGTTGTACCATAGGGAGTCTCAAGTCTCTTATTTTAAAAGTGTGGTGGTCTCATAACAGGGTTATGTGCTCTTACTAGATCATGGACAAGCAGGACATTTTAAAATAGGCTGCTCAGAAGTGGTTTTGTGAGCCTGATACTTAACATGGGGGTCAATTAGCAGAATAGCCATGAAGTATTTCAGGCTGTTTCCAGATACAGATCATCACAATAGAGAAACGTTTCAATAAAAGAATTCATGTATAGATGTTGGGGTTGACAACCTGTTCGGGAGAGCTCAGCCCTCCTCCATGGGAGTGGTAACCCACAGACTTTGCCTGTCATGTCTCATGCCTGAACTTTAATTTCACACCATATTTCCTTAAAATAGAAGATATCTGATTAACTTTTTACCATTGGTTTTGAAACTTTATTTCTACTTCATGCCTGATGAGCTGGGAAAACTGCTATTAGTGGGCTTCCCAGGGACTTGCCTAGGAAATAGTGACAGAATTTATAAACACAGTGTCTAGGTTATGATTCCCTGCCCTTGTTTGTGAAGGATTATTGCAGGTAAAAGGATCTCAGTGAGGGTCAAAATAAGTTACTTTGTGTACAATGATGTAAATATTCTTGCTGTGGATATTGCTCTGTGTAAATAAAGTTCTGATTGGCCAGTGGCCAGGCAGGAAGTATAGGCGGGACAAGAGAGAAGAGAATTCTGGGAAGTAGAAGGCTGGGGAGAGACACCACCAGCCGCCGCCATGAAAAGCAACATGTAAAGACACTGGTAACCCACAAGCCATGTGGCAAAGTATAGACTAACAGAAATGGGTTAATTTAAGATAGAAGAAGTAGATAACAAGAAGCCTGCCACAGCCATACAATTTGTAAACAACGTAAGTTTCTGTGTGTTTACTTGGTTGGGTCTGAGCATCTGTGGGCCTGGCGGGTGAGAGAGATTTGTTCTGACTGTGGGCCAGGCAGGAAAACTCTAACTACATATTCTTATTGCTCAAGCATGTCAGAGGTGAGGAGGATTTGGTTCAGAGGCATCCATTGGTCACAAGATAGCAGTCAAAGTAGTCTTTTTTAAAACTCCTCTTGAATCTGTGAGATACAGCCTGCAAGCAAGACAAGGGAGAGTTAAAATAGAGACAGACTCTGAGATTCTCCGTGTTCCTGCTATGTTAAATAGCCAAATGAATCACAGTATTCTTCTTGTCCAGTTGTGGAAATTACCAGTTCAGTGTTCACAAAGTCCAACACCACCACACACAGAAACCTATGTCAACCATTCCCTAAACTTTCTAATTAATAAAAAAATTATATATATATATATATATATATATTCATATATATATATCTTCAACATATGAATTTCAGAAAATTGCATAATAATATGAGTAATTTATGAGACAAGTCCCATTAAATGTGTTTCTGAAACCAGGTTCATCTAGAGAACAGAGTTAAGCCAACTAAGAGTTTCATGAGGATTGTTTACAAATATTCTAGGGCTGGTCCATTTTTCCTGTAGGTGGATATCAAGTTTTAGCTCCCACAAGCAACTGAAGGTGGGATACACAGGTCCTGCATCTGCCCACTGGAATCATGTTTTGGGCAGAATCTGTGTGAGCCCATGCTCATTTTTGTCTCCTGTATCAGCCTTAGTGCTCTCATCTTCTGTCAGCTGAGTCCTTGTGTGAACATTTTGCACACGGCCTGGCTTCTTCTGATTTGTGCAATGAGCAGTTATCATTGTATATTAACAGAATGGGCCTTTAGAGCTGACGTTATGCAAACAGGAAGGGAGATTGGCTTTTAATATGTGCTTCTGCTATTCATTACTGGATGATGATTAGAGATCTCTTGATTCCACATGTTTCATCCATAGTATGTCCAAAACAGTATTTTATTTCACCAAGTTCTCTTATATATTTAATGTGATAATATTTATAAATTATACAACTAGAGAACCCATGTTGATAGTGTTTCAGGAGCAACTTCATCATCACCACCACCATCATCATCACCATCATCATTATCATTATCATCGTCATCATCACGATAGAATCCTAATGGGCTGATGATGAAAATGAAAGACTTTTAGGTTGATTAAAGGCCGAGGGCCATCTACAGTTCTAGCTTTGGGATAAAATGGCAAGAAAAATGTGACTCTTGAATGTCACAGAGATCACCTGCATGAGAAAGACTTCATTATCAACCAAAGACAGACTAGCACAACTGATTAGAGCCAGCAAAAGAGGCAGTGACATTCAGCAGGAAAAAATAAAAAAGGAGATGTCCTAAATTTTTTTGAGTAATATTGAATTAAATTATGTATTGAAAAAAGAAAAGAAGTTTCCTTTAAAAGGTGACATAGATAATAAATGCCAAAAGATATTTGGGTCTTTTCTTTCTGAGCAGCTTGTGAGTCTCCAAAATGATGCCAAGCTGCCTTGGTTAGATGAATTGAAGATAAGAGCTATGAGGGTTGGTTGAATCTTTGTTTGACTTCATGAAACACTAATATAAGAAGATGGTACTAAAACAAAAACAATAACAACATCATCAACATATGAGTGCTCTGCAATTGAATGTCAGAGATTTTTCAAAGAGTTCTTAGCAGGAAGCCCCATGCTGAGAAGCACAGCCTGAAATCACTTCCCAGGAGAGCGGCTTTGAGAACCTGGATGTGCTCTGAACAGGTGTTCAAACAAGTATTGCCAACTGCATCCTTCAAGTGTGTGTGTGTGTGCTGGTGGGGGGGGGGAACCTCAGCAATTATTCCAGAGGCTTTCAAAATGAGCCATTTACTTGGGAGCTAAAGAATAGCATATAGAGAGGGAGAAAACAGCATGAGCTTTTTGTAAACTAACATTATAGGTGGGTATATTCATGTTCTCTATGGATGTACCGTTGGCATCTTTGCAATCCTCATTTTCAAATGTTTCCTTCCCTTAGCTTTTTATTGTGAGGTCTGTTGGATGCAGTAATTACAATCAGGTGGTCTTCAAGACTAACATGTTTTTTTTTTTTTTTTTTTTTTTTTTTTTTTTTTTATAACACTAACATCATTTCATCTAATAAATAACTTCACTGTTCTCATAAAACCAAATTCACATTTAGGTGAAACTCATTTAATGTTTACAAAGGACACATGTAAGTTTTGATAAGAACACTAGTGAGAAATGATGATACTGACTTGCATGGAGATTTGTAATCTATACTTAGTCTATAGTCAAATGTTGTTGTTTTTCAGATTACTCAGCCATCTTGCTAATCCCTTCCCATATCTAAAAAACGAAAGTTTCATCTGTTGTGTCTACATTTAAAGTTGGTTGAAGAAATAAAATGGAAGGATATTTGGGTGTAGATGCAACTGTCTTGTTAAATAAGAAACACAGAACCAATTGCAGAGTTAAAACCCACGAGGTCAGAGCAAGAGCAGAAAACCTTACCCTTCACTGCTTCTGCTGTCCTTCCTCTCCACAAGAGACCTACTTCTGTGTGTCCTATCTTTTTGATAGACTTTCTGTTCTGTTTTCTCATTGGTTGTAAACCCAGCCACATGACCTCCTAGTCACTGCCTGTTTGTACAGACCTCCAGGTCTTCTATGGTTGGTATTGAGATTAAAGGTGTGTGTCTGCCATGCTGGCTGTGCCCTTGAACACACAGAGATCTACCTAGCTCTGCCTCCCAAGTGCTGGGATTAAAGGCCTGCACCACTGCTACCCAGCTTCTGCTCTGGTTTGCTCTGTCCTCAAGGCAACTTTATTAACATACAAATAAAATCACATTTCAATACAAATAAAATATCACTATATTTGGGAACTATTCTACAAAACTCATAATGATACATAGGTGACAGGAATGGTAATTTTCAACATAGTTTTGTAATAAATGAAATCATATTTAAAATGTTTACCTTTCCTGTATTATATTTATTATGTTTATCCCTCTTCTATTATGTCCTATACTGCACAATTATCAAATGTTGTTTTTAATATAATTTTGTACAGTGGTCTCCTACACTTGGTTAAGGGGAATAATACCTTTTATAACTATGTGGCTTGGGGGGGGGTTGGGGGGTGTTTGTGAGTGATGGTTAATAGTCACTGTTAAGTTAGCTACATCTAGAATCATCATGGAAACAGACCTCTAGGTGTGCCTGTGATGATGCTCCCAGAAAGGAGTTTGAAGAACTACCCTGAAAGTGAGCAGCTTCTCACCTAGGGAGAGGCCATGGGCTCAGCAAAAAAAAAAAAAAAAAAAAAAAAAAAAAAAAAAAAAAGTGGAAGTGAACTGAGCAGCCATGGTCTTTGTTTTTGTTGTTGTTGTTGTTGTTTGGGTGGGTTTTTTGTTTGTTTGTTTTGTTTTTGTTTTCTTTCTAGATGAGATTCCAAGTGGCCAACTGTTTCAGGCTGCTTCTGCCCTGAGTTCCTCCCAAACAATATATTTCTTTTGACCTCCAAACTGAAAGCCAATATTTCTTTTTCTTCCTCTCTCTTTTAATATATTTACTTATTTATTTTTACATCCCAGCTGCAGTTTCCCCTCTCTCCTCTCCTGCCAGTTCCTCCCCCCAAGCCCTCTCTGTTCCCACCCACCCCCAATCCACTCTGCCTCCATTTCTGTTTAGGAAATTGTAGGTTTCCAATGAGTATCAACAAAACATGGCATTTCAAGTTACAGTAAGACTATATACTGCTTTATGTATTAAAGCTGGGGAAGGTGATCCAGTGTGAGGAGTAAGGTCCCAAAAGGCAGTAAAAGAGTCAAAGACATCCACTGTTCCCACTGATAGAGGTCTCATAAGAGGACCAAGGTACACAACTGTAACATACATGCAAGTGCCTCCGTCAGTCCCATGCAGGCTCCCTGGTTGTGAGTTCAGTTTCTGTGAGCACTTATGAGCCCAGGTTAGCTGATTCTGTGAATTTTCTTGTGTTGTCCTTGATCCCTCTGGCTCTTATAATTCTTTCTCCTCATCTTCTGCAATATTTCCCAAATTCTGCCTATGGCTGTGAGTATGAATCTGTTTCCATCAGTTGCTAGATGATGCCTCCATGATAACAATTGGGCCAGGCAACAATATAGTCACAGGAGATACCCAGTTAGGGCTACACATCCAATATTGCTAGAAGTTGTAGCTAGTGTCATCCTTGTAGATCCTTGGGAGATTCCCTTGCACCAGGATTTTTCCTGATCTCAAAATGCACCTCCTTTCTATTAGTCTCTTTCAATACTCCCCTGCTACATTCCCTCCTCCATAGCCTCATGTGCCCATCCCCACTCACCCTCGGTGGTCTGCTCATAAAATCACTTCTAAGTTGCTCCTGACAGGTATTTATTTTGTTACAGTAATAAGAAAGTGACTAATACAATATTTGTACACACATAAAGAAATAGTCTTTTCTACCTCATAGAGACCAACCTGTACAGGTTCTAATTTCATGTGGCTCCTTTTATATTAGTTAATAACAAATAATCGGATAACACTCTCAGCTATCTCCAAGTTAGAATTAAGAATGTTAAAATGTGAAGATAGATATGATGAAGTGATGCCAAAAATATAGAAACTGAGCCTGGTGGTGCTGGCGCGCGCCTTTAATACCAGCACTTGGGAGGCAGAGCCAGGTGGATCTCTGTGAGTTTGAGGCCAGCCTAGGCTATAGAGTGAGTTCCAGGAAAGGCACAAAGCTACACAGAGAAACCCTGCCTCTCATGAATGTCTATTAGGAGTTTCCAGCTGCCTCCTCTCACTGATATAAAACGAAAGCATAAGTAGCCAAGGATCCCTCTGAATATATACATATATCAAACATGCATAAAGCTAGTTAAGAAGTAAGATAATGTGTGCACCATGTAAAAGGCACACTTTTCCTGGAAACCAGGACACAAGAGATAAGCATCTGATCTTTATTCTTTAAGTGCAGCATTTTTCCTAGTCATACTCAAGAGAACAAAACCCTCTGTAGTGTGTCCTTGCTAGCCATCCCTGGTTGTGGTATATTCCTTTATACTGTATGAAGATGTGTCACTGTGATTGGCTTACTAAAGAGCTGAATGGCCAATAGCTGGGCAGGAAGAGATTAGGCAGGACCTCTGGGAACAGAGGGGACTCAGAGAAGAAGAAAGGCAGAGTTGTTAGCCATACATAGAGGAAGCAGGATGGGTAGCACAAAGTAAAGCTAACCAAGTCATATAAAAGAACATAGATTAAAAATATGGGTTAATTAAGTTATAAGAGCCAGTTGGAACCATGCCTAAAGTAAGGCCAGACTTTCATGATTAATAATAGGTACTTGTGTCATTTTTTTTTGTGAGCTAGTGGCTCACAAAAAGAAAAATTCTTCTACACATGGTGCCCAACATCTGGCCACATAAGTCTAGATAAGGCCTGAGAAAGCTTAAAGAGAAATAAAATTCAGAACATGGAGTCAAATGTGCCTTCCTGGTGACCGTAGGCTCAGCAGTGTACAGAGACATGGCTATCAGCTATTGCCCATGAGCTGGAGCTAGCTTCTAGCACCAGGCATGAGCACCATGTGTTAAACTGAGCCACACTGGCAGCTGACATAGCAGTTTAAGATTTGTCTTATGTGATCAGAGAATGCTGCAGGTGTTCAGTAAGGACAGATTCAGACAGTAAAAACCTCTAAAGAAGTTATAGTATGTTTAAGAAACATGTGCAGGCTTAAAAAAAGAAAAGGAAATGGGTACAGACAGTCATTAAGAAATAATTTATAAATGATAAGGTAAGGACTTTAAAGAGAAAATAAAATAATATAAAAAAGATAAACCAGGTAAAGATGGAAAATAGGTAAAGAGTCAGGATCCTTTATATTGTTTTGCTCTTTTTGAAAATTTTAAATGCTAGTGAACAGAGAATAACAGCTCCTGAGAAACATTGGATTGTGGAAGGGACTGCAGAATTAAACCAGTCTAGATACTTAGGGAATGCCTTAACTTTAAAATGGAGGTCAGAAAATATATTACTTTGTGGAAGATGTTATTCTTTTTTCCACAGAAAATGAAAGCCTGTAGATTCATTAAAGGTTAAAGAGGATCAAGATTGATCAGGAAAGGCTCCCCAAAACCCTGGCTACAGATATAAAAATAAACCTAGAAAATCTATAGGACAGGTGATGTATACTTTACTTGCTTATACCTAAAACAAAAATATCATATTTCCCTTCCCTGTATACAACACAGAGTCCCTACCTTGTGTTAATGTAGATATGTATGTTACCTTTGAAAGTTTGTATGTCTTCAGACCAAACACCAATAATGAGTGCCTCAGGTGATCCAGACTCTCAGAGCGCCTCTGTTGCAGTTTCCTCAGAATTCTACAGAATCACTTCAAGGCTGTTGGCTAAGATGGTCCAGCCTCACAGACTATTCCAGCAAGGACTACACACAAACCTTGTGCTTTCCCATTGCACAGAGACTGGACAACAAATGTTATGGTAAGCTTACCAGGACTTGACTATAATCACAATTTTTTCAGGTTCCCCCAAATATGTCATTGTCTCCAGACAACAGAAAGCAGTCTAGAGACATTACACCCACATTTGCAAGAGATGGGGTTGATTTTTTTGTTTGTTTTGTTTTCTTTTGTGTGTTTGTTTTTTGTCCTCTGATGGATTATGGATATTTGTTATCATTTAGGGGAGCTGGTTATAAGTCGATATTGATCCGGGAGAAATCTAAATAAATGAGATTTGATTCAGGAATCTCTTTCTGAAGGGAAAAGGAGGGGTATAGAATAGAATTGATGGGATAAAAGGGTGAATTGTTGAGTCTTTTTTTTTTTTTTTTTTTTTTTTTTTGAGACAGGGTTTACTCTGTGTAGCTTTGTGCCTTTCCTGGAACTCGCTCTGTAGACCAGGCTGGCCTTGAACTAACAGAGATCCGCCTGGCTCTGCCTCCCGAGTGTTGGGATTAAAGGCATGCGCCACCACTGCCCGGCACTGAGTCTATTTTTTGAACAACCACTAGTCTCAAATATTTTTCATTGGTATGGATTTTTGTAAATTGATACAAATTTAAGGATATATTTGTAATACTGTATATATGTTTATATTATTGTTTAAGTTATTGTAACTATGCAGCTCATTTAGAAATGTAATGTAAAGTCTTAGTCCTTAAAAACTATTTAAGATAATAACAAAATACAGGTTATAGTCATCTATTACTATCAAACTTATAGTCATATTAGGTACATTTTAAAGTTCATCCAGAGATATATTTTAGATAGATAGGTGATCTTCAAACACTCCAAAGACCTACAGACTATGACATTTAAAATATTTTAATAATATAAGGCTTTCCATGACAGTAAGATACGTCTGTGCCTGGCAGCACCAATTTTCTTCAAGAAAGGTTGATTGGTATCAAAGAACCTCCATATGGAGTTTGCTTTTATTGTGGCAAAATCAGTCACAGGGAAAGGAACTGCCCTTGCCTCAACTGCTGACAGTATGCTATCCAAACTAGACAAGTAAGACACAAAAGAAAGTGACTGACAAATTTTTCCAAGATAGAGTAGGACAGTCCTTCAAAAATTTCTGCTTCACAGAATAGTCTGTCATATATTCTAGACCTGTAGGTCAAAGATGGATGCCCCAACATTACAGAGGAACCTTGGGGTGATGGTCTAGGCAGCCAGATATCTCTGTCATTTCTATAGTTTTGGAAGTTGCTTTCTTTGCACTTCCTGTTTACTCAAGTATAATTTTATCCTTCTTGGGTCTCTCATGGAGACTGAAGACTAGATTGCTTTAGTTTTACAGTTTTCATTGTTACCAAATTCAAAAAAGAAACTTAGATAAGAGATGTAAATCTTATAAGGCTGAGAAATATAAATGCTTAAGTTGTTCATCTAGAAAGATGTTTTAAGGTCTAAAAGGATGTTTTTAGGATGTTAATACAGTTATGAGAAAAAATGCCTTAGGTATAAAACTTTGGACTAAGATAGGATGGATAGTGGAGTATTTTCTCTAAATATGCCAAACACAAATGAACTGGACATTGTGAATGTTATTCTTATCTGTCTTATTTTATAGTTTTATTATATTAAATTTAAATCCTTTCCTTTTTATTTAGACAAAAAGGGGTAAATGTGGAATATTCTTTTACACTGTGTGAAGATGTGTCACTGTGATTGGTTTAATAAGGAGCTGAATGGCCAATAGCTGGGCAGGAAGAGATTAGGCAGGACTTCTGGGGAGAGAGGGGACTCATAGAAGAAGAAAGCCAGAGTCACCAGCCAGATAGAGAGGAAGTAGGAAGTGGATTACAGAGTAAAGCCAACCGAGCCACATATAATAATGCAGATTAAAAAATATGAGTTGATTTCAGCTATAAGAGCTATTGGAAACAAGCCTATGCATAAGCTGAGCTTTTATAATTAACCATAGGTCTCTGTGTCATTATATGTGAGAAGGTGCCCCCCCAAAAGGAAAGTCTGCCTACAGATCCCCAGCAATGTAAAGTAAACAAGTTATTATAATTCCCAATTTTATTTCTCATGGTGTTGTGTACAGGGACTGTTTAATAATAATTATTTTGAATAGGGTTTTAAAAGACACAGTCCAGCTTGGGTCTTGTTCTTAGGGAGGGTGGACATTCTGATTTACTTAAAAGAAGAGAAAAAACAGGTATAATATGAGGGTCACCAACTACAAACAGAGCCCATCAAAACTGCCAACAGGAATATTATTAATATACCTAATGATAGTAATAGACACAAGTTATCTGAGCCATCAATGCTAATGCAGTTAAAATGCAACATTCATTCAAAGGTTCACATATAATATCATCCAGGGTATGGAAGGTGTGTTTATAATTACTATTCACCATATCATTATCTATGATCAGAAAATTTTACTGGGTTAAGAAACATTTATAAGTAACCAGATATCTGCTGGGCCCCACATATTCATAAAAAGAACTTGGTATAATTGTAAAGCATGTACCTACTTGATTTACTCAATGTTAGCAAAAGAGATGACTTCCAATATTGGTATTACTATGGTCTGTAGCCATGCTCAAAGTATGCATGAAAATAGCCAAATGTTGTACTACAATATAATGGACAGAAAGTTGTTTGTATACCAAATTTCACTGGTCTAGTTCAAAATGTCATTTTAAATGATGATATACTTGTTTTAGTTGGCTTGTGCAGCTATTACAATAGTCTATGGTATGGGCATCTTATAAAACAGATATTCCGGTTATGCAGGTTGGAAGGCTGACGTCTGAGATCAAGGTATCAGAATGCTTGGCTTACAACAATGACTCATTTTCTCGTCATAGATGTAATTTTTATCTGTGCACTCACACTTTGTAAAGTTAGGACAAGATTACTAGTGTCCGTTCATTGAAGACACTAATCCTACCATGAAGGTCCCATCTTTACACCATGTTGTAACCTTAATTGGTTCCCAAAGAACTCATCTCTAATTTCCAAGACTGGGTTTGGGATTCAACAGGAATTCTCAGGGTACATAAACATACAATCCAAGAAAACCATTTAGTGTTATTTTAAGTAAAATATAACACACAGTTTCAAAATTGCATTTAAATGTACATCTATATAGTAAATATCTCTCCAAAATTCAAACTTTACTTAATTTAGAATAGTTCAATCATACTATGGTTTAAAAAAACCTAACTAATATCAGTCATATAAAAGCTGGGAGTGTTTCAAAACTGCATTGGAAGCTTTGTAATAATATATCCCCAAGAAGCCTGCTTGCTTGAGAGGAGTCATCTCAGAGTATGCCTTTGTAACACTCTTGTAAAACTATTGCTTTCTATTGCTATAGTCAAGTTTGTCTGCCACACTCAGAAAGGTTGTCTTCTATTGGCTGCTAGAATCATTTGTTCTTCTAACTGTAACACACAGTAACTGTAAGCATACTGAGAGCTGAATAATATGTATGCCTCTGTGTGTGTGTGTGTGTGTGTGTGTGTGTGTGTGTGTGTGTATGTGTGTTCATCTATATATCTCCATATAAATGGACTAAGTAGAAGGTCCAGGTCTATATCCAGTTTTCTTTTAGATCTTATTTACCAAAGTCTACAAAAGTTTTAAGGAATATATGATTTTTTGAGCCCTTACCATATGTAAGCAATTTTACACTCAGGACTTTAAAGATGAACAAGATAATCCCATGAAGAAAACTCAAATATTAATCTTCATTTTACAGATAAGATAATTGATTCCCCTTGGTTTGATTGATTACATGCAAATCAATACCCAGGTCACACTTTCCCCAAGAGATATTTTCTATTATTTTATTTATGGTAAAGAAGCTTTATGTCATGACAGGAGTTTCATTCACCTATGTCAGAGAAAATGAGATTATGCACATTCCACAGTCTCCTTTCTGCCTTCTCTCTCCTTCCCTAGTGTTTCTTCTTTATCCTCCCATCTACCACTGCTGTCAAAGCAAAAATGGTGTGCTCTGCTTTTCCATGACTATTAATTGCCACTACTAACAAGAAATAACAGCTTTCATTTTTTTAATTTTACATACCAACTGTAGTTTTCCCTCTCTCCTCTCCTCCCAGTCCCTCTCCCTCCCCATTCTTCCCCATGCCCCATCCACTTCTTCTCTGTTTCTGTTCAGAAAAGTACAGGTCTCCCGTAGATATTGACAAAACACAGAATATCAAGTTGTAGTAAGACTAAGAATGTCATCTTGTATTAAGACTGGGCAAGGCTATCCAAAGGATTCCAAAAGTCAGTAAAAGAGTCAGAGACAGCCCCTGCTCCCACAGTTAGAGGTCCCATAAAATCTACCTACACAATTGTCACATATGTGCAGAGGGCCCAGGCCAGTCACTTGCAGGCTCTCTGGTTGTTGGTTCAGTCTCTGTGAGTTTCTATGTGCCCAGATTAATTGATTCTGTGCTGTGGTTTTTCTTGTGATGTCAGTGACTCCTCTGGCTCTTACAATTCTTCCTTCTTCAGCAGAATTTCCCAAGCTCAGCCTAAGGCCTAATGTTTGACTATGGGTCTTTGCATCTGTTTTCACCAGTTGCTGGGTGAAGCTTTTCTGATGATTATTGGGCTGGGCATCAACCTATAACTATAACAGAATATAGGTAGGCATCATCATATTGACATTAGTTCCTCCAGTTGTGTTTGGTTCTATCCTAGGTCTTTCGTACATCCAGGCTCTGGGTCCCATCCTTCTAGGCAGTGTCAAGTGTAGAATCACTCTCAGGGCCTTAGTCTCAGGCTGGACCAGTCATTGGTTGGCCACTCCCACAATCTCTGTGCCACCTTTACCCCAGCACATCCCACAGGCAGGACAGGCTGCAGGTCAAAGGTTATATGGTTGGGTTGGTTTCCCACTTCCTCCTCTGGAAGTCTTGCATGGTCACAGGAATGATGAAAACACAACAGGATAGGACAGGGAGCAGGGAAAATGTACTTACTGTCTTAAAGGGTCCAGCTGTACAACAATTAACATACCTGGATCCATGCCTGTGACAGAAATCTGTCAATCCCAGATAAGCACTCTTATCAAACTCAGCTCCCGAATCACATCCTCTGTGTCACAGATGAACTGTAATAATTATTCTGAAGTATTAACTGATTAATAACCATTAACTGGCTATTACTTGGAATAAGTCCTAAACTCCTTTCTTAGAGGGACAAGATCATCAGGTTGTCCTGTTCACTCTCCATACATCTCCCTTCCCATGAACATGGCTTCGTATCCTTGGTAGAAACTGGTGGTGAGCAGCTCAACCTCTGTCCTTGAAGTTACATTATTTGGAACTGATTTCTATATGCTTATTTTAAATCTTTATTTTGCTCCATGATAAAATCAGGACACAGTTTCTAGCCTTTTAATGGAACACCCCTTGGCCTGAATGTTTTCTCTAAAATAGCTTGTCCTTTGCATCAAGATGAACATCTATCTTCTCATACTACTTGTTTTTGCTATGTTCTTTTTCTTTTTTAGAATGATTCTAGCCTTTTATGGCTGCAGAGGGGTCCAGCCTCAAAGGACTGAAGCATCTTCCCTTCACCCAGAGCATTTTTATTTTCTATTTACAGTTTAACCAGTTAATTTCCATATGTTCAAAACAACCTGAAAGGAGCTCCCAAAGATATACCAAGTGCAAATTCCTTGATTTCTCAGATACCACCATTTTCTGGATTTTCCTGAACCAAGTTTTGCATAGGCTTTGTATCCTTAGGAAACTCTCAGACCAGATTCACATAGGGCGGCTAGAGAAACAAAAGGTATCAGTTAGGCACCCAAAATTTCAATGGCATTAGTTTCCACAGAAGGTCTACACAACTCGTCTTAAATAGGAACATTAAGAAGCAAGCAAGAAAAGAATATTGCTAGGTTCTTAGAAGCATTCTTTTCTTTTTGCTTCTTGGTGTTACTGTTCAAGAGGAGCTGTGTGTATCCTCTCTCTTTCCTCTTGTGCAATTATAATTTTGGGTGCCTAGAATAGAATTACTGAGTGAGTTCCATTACCAAGATATTGTAATTTAAATTAAGAATGAATGAACTAATGAATTCAAGGTAAATACCAGAGAACAGAAAACTACTTAGATACCCCTTGCTCTAATCTGTTTCTGCAAACAGTGTTTTGTTTTGTTTTTTTAATTACTTACTTTACAGGTAAATATTTTCATGTGACTTTTCCTGTGTTGCTACTTTTCTGGGATGACTAATAAGTTATTCCCATTGCTGTGGGAAATTTTTTACATTGAGATATAGAACTAGCAAAGTTATCTGGTACCTTTTATTTTGCTTTATCACTTAAAACAAGCTTGCACTTTCTAGCCCAAGAAACACCTACTGACTGATGACAAATCAGAAGCAAGGAGAAGTTGGGGATATATAGGAGGAGGACAAATACAAGGGGGCTGAAGGAAATGCCTAAGCAAAGACAAGCAGGCAGTTTCACCATCTGAATTATATGAGAAATAGACACATTCACTCACAAAGTGGAAGTATAAACTCTAGTTTTTCAAATTGGATGACACTGATCCTTGACTAGTTGAATTTCATTGTGGACACTTTTGCCTTCTCACTCATGGCTAACATTCAAAGATGAGCTTCAGTATTCTAGTTTAAACAAGGAAAGGAAAACCACAATGTCAAAAAGCCTCATTGATAGCTTAGCATCTTACCCGTTTTCTCAGGCACTTGGCAGAGGAGAAATTTTCAAGAAATTTCCAGGTACAATGGGCCAATCCAGGCTGAAGATTCCTCTTTCCTATAGTGGCAAGTGGTGACTCACTGAGAGTATCAATCTACCTGGCCTGCTCTCTTACAAGTTGTGAAGGTGTTCACCTGTGCCTACCAGACTCAAATGGAGATGGCAACTAATCAATTGCAAAATAATGCTAAGGATAATGGAATGATGACACAATTATTCAACTGTGACCATGCTTCTAGTTTATATGCAATGTCACCTTGAGAAGGTTTGATGTGCATTGTGACCTACTCTCTAAGCATAGAGCATGACTTTCAACAAGCACACCAATCTCATCTCTCCCTGGACTGAACCATTTAGTGGAAATACTGGTTTCTAAAGTCTCACGTCTATCATCACTGATGCCAAGTACTGAACATTTTCTCTGTTCCTTCAATTATATTTCAGGTCTCTTCCCAACTACATGACTGACACTGGAGGGACAAAAGCTATTTAAAATTTGTGTTACTCTCCCATATCATTAGTATAACACCTATTAATTAGTGTGGGATAGGCACCTAGCAGATAATCAACATCAATTTTATGTAAATTATTATAATATTTATGCAAAATAACAGAAAGAGTGGTCATCAGCCTGAGTCATTGCTTCATTTCAAGGTCATAATGGAAGCAAAGAAAGCTCTCACACATAAGTCTGAAGATAAGACTGTCTGCTTTAAATGAGATGTTTGGAGAATGTCAAAGACTTTCTTTGCCATTATGGACATCTGCTAGGTACAGGCAAGGTAAACAATCACCTGAAAGATGTATTTGCTTGCATGCAGTGGGGAGCATCAGCTCATTAGCTCTCTGCTTAGCTCGTTAACTCACCAGCTCGTTAGCCCTGTGCTCGTTAACTACTTAGCTCTGATTAGCTCTGCTCACTTCCTTCTCCTATCACTCACAGTGTGAATGAACTGTAAATCTGCCAGAGCAACAGATGGCTTGTCCAGGTCCAGGGAGAGTAGCATGTTCAGGAGTCGGGGACATAGATTGTTCTGGCCTCTAAACCCTTCCATTTCCTAAAATTTGTAAATGCCAGTTTAGCTTCATATTGATAGGCAAAAAGAATTGGTGCAGTTTTAGTCATTTTAAGATGTGCAAGTTTCCGTGTACAGGTGTAACTTTGCATGACACAAATGTGTTCTCACAGCACTGCTTATTGGCAGTGTACATGACCCAAGGACTTCAAACAGGAGCACAGCCTGGAAGTATTTATTGAGTACTTAACAATGGTTGATCACATGTTCACTCCTGTACTGGGCATTGGTTTCTTCAAATGATTTTACTTCAGCATTGAAATGGAAGAAAAATATTTGCTTAGGCTGATTCCTGGTGAGCAGTAAATGGAAGTTGCAAATGATGAAGCAATGCTACAAATACAGTATATTCAACAAGGGTGGGGATAAAAAGAAAATATGTTAATTATCAGCTATTATATAAGCTATTCATGTGTGACCACATACTTCATTATGTATTTAATAATTAACAGGGCACATTGTCACCATTACTATTTCCTGCCAGACTTGTATTATAAACATATTTGATTACCTGCGCAGAAGGTGCCCACCCATTCTCACTCTAATCTAGGGAGTACAAAATAGAGAGGCTGTTTATTTCAGGAGAACTGAAGAACATCCAGGTATGTAACTTTGAAGGGCATACATTATCTGGAAATGACCAATGATGTAATTGTTTTCATGTATCTATGTATCTACTTGGCCCTACCTAAGGTAAGTAAAATCATACTTGAGAAGCATCTTATGTTGGTTATCAGTCATTATAACATTGTTGATTATTGGTCAAGATTCAGTGTTAAAAGGAATAAAGAATATGATTAAATATTGGCCAGAATAAAACACAAGAAATACACAATTGACGACTGGTACCCATGACCAAAGAAGAATGTCGTAAAGCCTGGTAAATTTCTGATGGTTTCAGAGCAATGGACACCTTCAGCATCTAACTGAAACTATCTTTGGAGAGAACAGAGTACAGGGGCTCCAAGAATTGAGATCACAAATAAGCAGTTTTACCTGGCTTACATTGAAGTGGATGCCTGGTCTTAGCTGAATGAAAAGGCTGCTATCAGCCTAGCTGCCCTTTCTTGCTAGGCATGCCCCACTGAGTATAAGTTATGCAGATTCATTCTGTCTTACTGCTACCTCATTGCCTGAGAAAAAAATAAATAAATAAGTAAATAAAAAGCGAAAATAGCAAAAATTTGAGACCTTTCTTGGCTGCCTGAGGCCCTCTCACTTTTACTGCAAGAACTTTTGAAAAGAAAAACATAAACAAAATATATTTCCTATCTACCCATAACAAACAGACTAAAAATACTATTACATCTATACAATAGTTTAAGGTCAACATATTCCTTCTTCATGACTATGAAAACCTGACCTGAGTAAAGCATTAAAATTCATAACACAAGGAAATGAGGGACTCCTAGAAGCACTTTCTTCTATATAAGTACAAATTTCCTCTGCCTACATCTAGCATTTAAAGGAAACCATCCAGATAATTAAAATGCCTATAAATGAAATGTCAAAGTTAAATGTTTTTTTTTAAGTCTTAATGCTTAGGCAAAGTGAAACCTTTATTCTAAAATAATACACTTTAAATACTAGTGCAGTCTTGTGAGGGAGTTGAATAATTAAAGTTTGCCACATAAAATGGGTCTACAGGTCTCCACACAGCTTCACTAGGCATGTAACCTTTATGAAGGGGAATTCAATAATCAGTGTGGATTTTCTTTTGTCCTTAAATACTGGCAGAATTTTAAACATGAATACAACAATTGTATATAAAGCTAGTCATACAACGAACATGGATTGAATTACTCACACAACTAAAAAAATCTCAGAATTTCTGAAGGAAACAGGTTTTATTCTGCTTTGGGGTCATTGGCTTTGGGATATTTAGTCCTTGCATGAAGATGATGATGATGGTTCATTTCCTGTCTTTACTTAACCTTGGGATGGATGCTAGAGGCTTTTGACTGAATCTAGCTGACTCATAATTCATTTATACAGGCATTATATGAATTCAAGTACAATGCACGCTTTTGTTCATCATATAGATCAATCCATGGATATCTGAATTTCTTTTGACACCACTAATCATCTGGTATTTATTGAACACTGTATATATGTATCACAGTTATACATATATTCTGTGACTAGCTCTTTGGAATGTGAGATGCCTGGTATCTCTCCATACATGTTGGTTTCACTGATGACCCTAAGTGATAATTAAAGCAGACTTAATTCTCACAAAGACACTAACATAGAGTCAGGGCAGCAATACAAGTGCATCCCTATGATCCAAAATAAGAACTCTGACATTGCAATTCATCATATGTTATGTCCTCATAGAATGTAGGCCATTTCTTCCACTACTATCCATCTCTATCTCTCTGGGCTGCTCATAGGTAGAATTCAACTTGTTCCACTCCTTGGAGGAGAGCAGCAAGGCTCTAATCCATGTGTTCTTTTACTATTGGCTAGCAATTACCTCTAGGGCGAAAGATAAAACATGTTTAGGCTACTCCTTAGTTTTATAGAAGCTGAATCTACAGAGCTAACTATCTTCCAGTGTCCTGAAGGCTGTGTAGTTGAACAATGTCACTTACTATAAGAAAGCACTCTGCAAGGCAATTTTCCTCATTCAACTGCAACTAGCTACAAAAGAGAAATCGTTTTGCTTTATTCTGAAACTCCATATATAAATTTCCTGAAGACAACTCAACACTTGATTGCAGAGAGATAATTTTAGGATTAAAATATATTTTCAGGGGGCTGATGAGATGGCTCAGGGGTTAAAAGCACTGGCTGTTCTTATAGAGGACCCAGGTTCAATTTTCAGCACTCACATGGCAGCTTACAACTGTCTGTAACTCCATTTCCAGGGGTCTGATACCTTACACCAACGCACATAAAATAAAGTTAAATAATTTTTTTTTTTTTTTTAGCCAGAAGTGGTGACATAAAGCTTTAATCCAAAACTCAGGAGATAAGGAGGTAAAAGTTGGTGGATCTCTGTGAATTCAGGGTTAGCCTGGCATACATAGTGAGTTCCAGGATAGCCAGGACTGCCAAGAGAGGCTCTGTATCAAAACAAACAACCAAAAAAAATTCTTCTCATGAAAAATTCCACCAAATAGAATTTCTTGGTTTCATCTAAAGTCTTGGGAATCTCAGGTTTTAGTGTTTAAGTTAATTCCACATTTTGTTCATGTTACTAACACAGTCAAGGCAGGGATGGGATTGTGTGCTGCTGTAGGTAGTCTTGACATCTATGTCTTTCCTTTGCTTGAGTTGGCAAATCTAAGTTCTGCAATGCGAATGTCTCCAAAAGTGGGGTGGCGGGGGGAGGGTCTACTTTCTCATTTGAGTGGAATAATCTTGGTCTTAAACACATCCTAATGAGATATAATAGATGATGAAATAGTTATACTTTTACATTGCCAAGTCTAATGGTACGATTAGAAGTATATTTTCAGTAAATTCAAGGAAGAACATCTTGGACATGACAGCAGAAATAGGGAGACAATGAGAGGAAATGGGAAGGGCCATTTGGAGAGTCTTTACTCATGTTCTAGAAGGTATAGGATAGGCATGTAATATTACAAGTAAAGGGGACAATGGAAGGAACAGGTCTTTGACTTGTGTAACAGAAGAGCAAACAGTGGTGTGATGTAGGCAGGCCTGTTGTGTAAAAATCTGAGAAAGACTTTTCTTTCCACAGTGCCCTTTTCTTTTTCTATTTATTGTTGCTACTATTATTATTGATTTTTTCTGATACTGAACCACAGAAAGGGATCTACTTCAACAGAACTAATGCATTTATGACCAAATATCATCTCTTTTCTTCAACATATGTTTGTACATAGTAAACATGGTATTAAGGAAAGCACTTGTATTTTGGGATCAGTTGAATGTGATTTTATTTTATTTTATTATTTTATTTATTTATTTATTTGGTTTTTTGAGACAGGGTTTCTCTGTGTAGTTTTGCACCTTTCCTGGAACTCGCTTTAGAGACCAGGCTAGCTTCGAACTCACAGAGATCCACCTGTCTCTGCCTCCCAAGTGCTGGGATTAAAGGTGTGCACCACCACCTCCTGGCTTGAATGTGATTTTAAACCTGGAATTTCCTAATTGTTTTCTTATTTGTGAAACACATGCACACACACTGCTGCTTTATAGATAACACCTCATACACAAGAGCAGAAACAGAAAGTCCAGCTCCCTGCATATAGCTCACTGGAGAACACTGCTGCCTTTCTTCTCAGTAGGTATGGTGTAGTTGAAGTTTTCTCTAGTCCTGCCCAGCCCCACAGAACCCACAGCCACTTATAAAATAACCACCCAGAAGCTTATATTAATTAAAACTGCTTCGCCATTAGCTTAGGCCTACCACTGACTAGCTCTTACATTTAAATTCAGCCCATTTCTGTTAATCTATATGTTGCCACATGTTCTATGGCTTTATCTATATGTCATTACATGCTGCTCCCTGGATGGCAGGCTTGCATCTCCTGACTAAGCGTTCCTGTTCTCAGAATTCTTCTTGTCTGTTTATCCCACTGATACTTCCTGTCTGGCTACTGGCTAATCAGCTTTTTATTCATCAACCAATCAGAGCAACACATATTCACAGCATACAAAACATCCCAAAGCACCTCCCCTTTTCTGTCTAATCAAAAAGGAAGAGTTTAACTTTAACATAGTAAAATTACATATAACAAAACAGTAATCAAGCAAGAATTACAGTTATAATATCTAGTCTATTTGTATTTGGCAAAATTAAAGAAAATATTCTTATCCTACATTTTTAAGTCTAAAGTTTTATAACTAATTTATTTTTTGTCATAACCAAGGACAATTATAACTATCTAGTCTTCAACTACATCAAAGACCCCATCCTTTTAAATAGAAAAAAAGGGGGGAGGGAATGATGGATGATATTGCTCTGTATGTTGTGAATGTATTGCTCTGATTAGTTGATGAATAAAATGCTGATTGGCTGGTAGTGAGGCAGGAAGTATAGGTGGGATAAGCAGAAAAAGAGAATTCTGGGAAGAGGGAAGTGAGTCAGGAGTCTCCAGCCAGACACAGAGGAAGCAAGATGTGAAGGCAGAACTGAGGAAAGGTACCAAGCCATGTGGCTAAACATAAACAAGAAATATGGGTTAATTTAAGTGTAAGAGATAGTCAGTAATAAGCTTGAGCTAATGGCTGAGCAATTGTAATTATTATAAGCCTCTGTGTTTTTATTTGGTTTTGAGAGGCTGCAGGACTGCGGGGCAATGAGAGCATGATGTAATTAAATAACAAGGTTGTGCTCCTTACCTGAGGATTTGAAACCAGAATCATAATGGCTGTTGGATCTAGAGGTCAAGGAACCACAGGATGAGGATGAGGATGAGGAGGGGATTGAAAATGATGGATAGAGATACCAAGAAGTGCATGTAGAGTACTTAAAGCTGTGTCTACTTCTGAGTTTCTCAATTCTGACTCTGTGACACTGCTCCCTGTGAGGCCAAACTTCACTCCAATGACTTCCTGCCCTTGCCATGCTCCATGAAATTCCTACATAAGGGTTTGTTGACTGGTGCACAAGACACCCCAGAGCGGAGCTGAGCATGTGGCTTTGACACTGCTTCCACCCTCTGTAGCAGTTGCCTTTGATGTTCACATTCTCCCTTAACCAAATTATGAATGCTCTATTTCTCTCCATTGCCACTGTAATGAACTTTAAAAATAATTATATGCCAAGCTCCCTGGGCTGGGGGTTTCTTTTTCTTCCCTTTTTATCCTTCAGTGCTTGTAGTCTTCTAAATTCTGTAACTCCTGGAGGAAATGTGGGGACATTAGCTATGTGTAAAGACAAAAGAAGCTTCATGAAGTTGGCTATCACTGTTAAGATGGGCTAGGACCCAGTTAATGAGGAAAAACAGGGGGTAAGTTTTTTTAATGTTAACACCTATACTGACAGGACTTCTTTGACCCTTTCAAGACTGTGTATGCTATGTATGGCTCATGAAGACGTATTATTGTAAACAAGGTTCTATACCATTAGATTGCCAAATTGCTAAGCATCCCTTGCAAAGCATTTTCTGTGCCCAGCCTTTAAAGAGCTACGCAGCTATAGTCTGAATTGCTTTATCTGAAAAACAACCCACTACATTCTCCTAGAGGGAGAGAAGATACTGAGTAAATAAAAACAAATTAAAGATTGACATGTATTGACTGGCTTAATTTCAATTTTATTTATTAAAAGTAAGTATTTCAAGCATATTTTTAAAATGAAGCAGCGTAGCAATGACAAGCCTCTTCTGTTTGGCTGGTCAAACTCATTTGTTGCATGTACAACCTTTCAAAGATTGTCTTATAGTTTCAACATTCCAGGGGGAGATAATTACATCATCTAAAAAAGAGTCAGAGGCTCAGTGTTTTGCACATCGAGCCATACCCACATTACAAGCCAGAAAATGTTTCCAGCATTATCATGTACCATTACAAGAGAATGTCACATTTAATTATTTTTATGCTTCTTAAAAACACAAAAAAATTGATGCTGGTTAATATCAGGCAATGGACAAAATGCATTTTTTAAAATTTATTTAAGCCTTTATTATAATCTTGTAGGTTATTGAAATTCTCATTGCAATTAGAGTTGGGGACATGAAGAAAAGAAAACCTTTGCTGAATACCACCAATCATTGAGCTAACATTTGAGTTAGGGTTTGTATCCAGGAAGAAATGTGAAGTTTTGCTCATGAAAATTTAGTCATATTTCTCCTATTTAATATTCTTGTTTGCTTTTATTTGCTGTGTTCTAGAGATGAATTCATAGTCCTGAGGCTTGCTGGGAAATTGTTGTGCCACTGAGTTGCATGACCAGTGTCTTCTTTTTATAGCTTTACCATCATAGCATGGGCTATCTCCAGCTAAATATAGCTTTTGAGCTTGAGTAGGTATGAGATTAACAGACTTACTTTTTAGTAGTTTATGATGAATGGAAGGCTTATACATAACTTAACTTCATGGAAAAGTTGCAATAAATAAGAGAAAATATGTAGGAAGGCCATTAAAAATTATCCTTGTGGTTGATGGCATTTGTCTTTTTCCTTGGAAGAAAAGTCATTCTGTCTTCTCTTCCCACATAAGTCAGCCCTCAGTTCTTATTATTTCTTTAATTTTTTAAGGTCATAATATAATTGCATCATTCTCTCCATCCCCTTCCTCCATTCAAACTCACCCATAAACCAGTATTTACCATTTTTCAAATTTATTGCCTCGTTTGTTGTTGTTGTTGAAGATAAAGCAAGACTCCCCACAGAAACATGATGCAAATCACCTAGCTTATACCTACAACTTTCTTGAACTGTATAAGTGAGAATACTTCTTTAGTTACAGCTAACTGTAGAAACTCTCTCCTACTGTTCTCTTCTTCCATTTTGTTTTTATGGAAAGCCACATAGCTGCCAGAAGTTTAATGAAGACTCTTATCCATAATATATATTTATAATTCTTATATTCTAAATTATCATTTGAGATTATATTCTATCATTTATCCTTTCTCTTTCCTCCCTCCAAAATGCCCATATATCCTTCTAGCTCTCTTTCAAATTACTGTCTTCTTTTTTTCTTAGTTAGGAATTATGTTTTCCTAAATATATAAATATGACCTTCTCAGTCTATATATTTTTATTGTGTGTTTGCTATTGAATAACCACTTGTTGTGCTTTTCCATGGGGAAGACTGTTTCTCCCATTCTCAGCATTCTCTAGCTGCCTGTAGTTATATGTGTAGGGATGAGAGCTCTTGAGCTTTCCCCAGTTTATGTTACAGTGTCTATTGGTGTCACCCTTGTTCAGTTCATGTTAAGACATTGTTTCTATTAAGATTTTTTTTGATATAGCCCTTCTGATATGCTTAGGAGATAAAAAATCTTATAGCAAACCTGTGTTTCTTTAAAACCTGTTGTCTTTCTGATTCCTCTTCTTAAATGATCTTGGAAAATTAGGTGCTATAGTTGTATTATATATGTATCTACTGGGACTGGGCTCCCTGACTCTATATTTTTATTGACTGTGGTTTTCTGTAATGGACTCTGTCTGCTGCAGAGAGAAGTTTCACTGATGAGGGAGGGTCAGGACAACGTTTATCTATAAGTACAAGGACAAATATTTAGAACATAGCTGGTGATTGTGTGTTGTAAAATCTTATTTAAAGTGTGTTACTTTTGTTTATGTTGCATTTGTTTAACTCTGTGAAGCTGTGTTACTTTGCCTGCCGAAAATACTTGGTCTAATAATGAACTGAATGGTCAATAGTGAGGTGGGAGAGAGAAATAGGTGGGAATGGTAGGCAGAGATGATAAATAGAATGAGAAGTCTTAGAAGAAGAAGGAGGAGGAGGAGGAGGAGGAGGAGGAGGAGGAGGAGGAGAAGAAGAAGAAGAAGAAGAAGAAGAAGAAGAAGAAGAAGTAGAAATAGCCAGAGAAAGAGGAGAACTCCAGAGGCCAGCCACCCAGCTACACAGCAAGCCATGGAATAAGACTAAGACTTACAGAAGTAAGAAAATGGAAAGTCCAGAGGTAAAGGGTAGATGGAGTAAGTTCAGGAATTTTGGCAAGAAAAAAACCAAGCTAAGGCTGGGTATTTATAATTAAGTATAAGCCTCTGTGTGTGTGATTTATTTGGAACTTGGTGGTAGGCCCCTCAAAGTGTAAAGAAATAGCCAACAACAATTATGTTAGGTTAGTGAAGTTATCATTGTAAGCTCTCATCCAATAGCTATGATTTCATTAGCTCTGGGTCTAGGTTTCTAGTACCAAGCATAACTTCCCTCTTACTGAGTGTTTCTTCAGTCCAGCTAGATAGCTGCTGGTTGCTGCCAAGATATGTGTGCCACTACTGCACATACATGTCAAAGATGGGTAGCAGTATTGGTTGCCTCCTTCCCTTGGAAGTTTGCATGGTGCCTTCTGGCACCATGAAAGCTAATCCTCCAGGATAAGGCTTTTGGGTCAGTTTCAGCTCAGGGCCCTTTGTTCCCTGTGTTTGAAGTGTATGGTATCATTAGCAATAAGAACTTACCTTGGTACCTTAGGGGATAGCCAAAATATTTGAAGTCTTTTGCAAAACCCTGACTGACAACACTAAAGAGGGATTTTCATGCCTTGTTATTCACATTTTTGTTAGATGGTCTATAGCTCTTAGAGGGAATATTGTCAGCCCACACAGGAAAATTTCATTTAAACATGATGTGGACATTCATACACAGACTTGTGCTTCTTACAAGTATTCTTTTAAGCAGATACTTAATAGTAAAACTTCTTATGTTTTTTTAGATATCCTTGCTATTATTTTACTCTCCTGACTCCTTAATCTGTGTTATCACCTGCTGTGGATATCTCTCTGTATGCTGTGAATGTGTTGCTCTTATTGGTTAATAAGTAAATTGTTAATTGGGCAGTAGCCAGGCAGGAATTACAGGTGGTACAAGAGAGAGGAGAATTCTGAGAAGAGGAAGACTGAGTCAGGAGTCGCCAGCCAGACACAGAGGAAGCAAAATGTGAAGGCAGACCTGAGAAAAGGTACCAAGCCATGTGGCCAAACATAAGTAAGAATTATGGGTTAGTTTATGTAAGAGTTAGACAGTGGTAAGCCTGAGCTAATGGCCGAGCAGTTTTAATTAATATAAGCCTCTGTGTGTTTACTTGGGTTTAAGGGGCTGCAGTACTGGTGGGTGAGAAAGATTTGTCCTGACTTTGGGCCAGGTGGGACACAGGAAAAGTTCAATTATAAGCACCCTCCCTTTCACTCATTAGTGCCTCCCTGTGTTTTGAAACCCCCTTTGAATCACATATACCTTGCTATACCTCTTTTTAGGGCTCCTTCAACACCCCCCCCATCAATGACTCCACTTTGCATTCTATATTCCTTCAATTACTTCACATCTGAAGATATGGAGCTAAGAGCCTCAGATGACAGAAAGCATGTAACATTTATAATTTGGTCAACACAGCAGTTGACAAAGTTTATTAATTCTGAAGAAGTTGCCAAAACAAACAAACAAACAAAAAAAACCTCTTCTCTTTCTGGAGAGATCAAAGATGCCAATATCAACACATGACAAATGAGATGACTCACAATGTAAGCCTCTTCATAGTATGGATCTTAACATAATTATCAATACATTGCTTTCAGCTCTTTTCCCATTTTTATTGCATACAGTTTATGTCTTTGTTTTATGTAGCTATTTCTATGAGAGGAGAATGGAAGAAACAAGACGAAAATGAAAGAATTATGCAAAAGAAAAGAATACTTGCCAAATACAGAATTTGTGACTTCTACTTTGCACATGATTTATGTACAATTGCATTTTCTAATGCATTACCCTATGTGTGACTCCACAGAACAACCCCAATATGTGTGTCTGGTATCTTTGTGGATTCAGACAAATGACCTCCTTTTATTTTCATTCTTAAAGCCAGCAACTTTTTTTAATTAGGAATTTTCTTCAGATTAATCTGAATCCTTGGTTTGTTTTTTTTTTTATAGTAATTTGCTTCAATATTGAAGAAGTTTGTGGCCATGCATGTTGGTCTGTCTATAACATAAGCAAAGGGAAAAATATCAGATTTGCCTTAAAAGTTCATTCATATATTTTGTTCAGAATTGAGTTCATAAGCCAACTGTTTTGTGACACAGCTGGTGCAAGAAGTAAAGAAGGAAGTTTGTGATATAGATTCCCACCTTAAATACCACAGGAAGTATGATGGTGCACTGAAAATAAAAAAAACAGAGAGAGAACAGCACATTTTGTACATTTCAATACATAGTAAATAGTTTCTTGACAATGAAATGAAGGTCAAGTTGTTTTGGGGGCTGAGTATAATAAAATGGGAAAAGCATACAAATGAGAAGACAAACTGATGGAGGCAGACACTTGTTACTAGGGATGATTTAAGAGGAATTGGGATGGACACATCTGGCTGAACATCAGTGCAAGGATGGCAAGGTAAGTGTTTATGATCATCCTAGCATTTGTGTTCTAGAATATTCTAGAAGTGTGTGTGTGTGTGTGTGTGTGTGTGTGTGTGTGTGTGTGTGTGTGTTTTCTAAATTGGCAAGGAAAAAGTGGATATGCCTTTAGATGCTGGTACGAAATCTTGTTAGAAGTTTTACTCATGCAGAGGGAGGTAGATAAAGCTCAGGATTTTGATTGAAGATGACCAGTGCACAGAATAGGAGCATGCCATCAATTTATCATGGTAAATTGGAGATAAATCATGAATTAATACATAGCATGATCTTAAAAGGTGCTGAATACCCATGCTGCAAGCCTTTGTCATTCTTGGCATGGGGAAGGGAAGAAATACTTAAAAGTTCAGGATCCACTGGTATTTAATGGGAATTTTTCCTAAATTTGCTGATCTAATTGGTGGCTAACAAGAAAGTGGTCCAATGATGGAAATGTACAGCAACTGCAAATACTGGCTTTTGTTGTGTGACCAAGTATCCCTATTCCACTCTGGAGCTGCTGTTTTACATAGAGCACCTGATCTAATCCCTGTCCTGAACCACAGGCACATATTGCTTCTCTAAAAAACGATCAGTACTCTGCTAAGAATGATGCAACCATATTTCTTCTAGAAGAAATATGAGGTGTGTGTCTCTGTGACCAACTGGGATATGGTTGTCCAGTAACCTTAGGCGAAGGTTGGAGTAAGTTAACCTCAATCACTGATACCATTTTTTTCAAAGCTACTTTCCCGGACATTGTCAAATTTACTCTAAAACAGTAAATTGTATCTATGATGGAAGCCAGATAAGACATCCTATGGAAAAGACTTAACACTAAAACCAAACATTCTGTAAACAGTTCTCAGAGAAGGGGCTGACATTCCTAACAATGAGGTATATCTGATGAGAAATACCCATCTGCAGTCAGGGTTCAGATATAAAAACAGAACCAGGGGTTACAGTATCACTAGTCATGTTTCAACTCAACACTGCAGCCAGCCCGAGAACTACATGCATATGTAATTTGAGATTACAAGTGAATAGTCAACACATTAGAAAGGGAGAGGAGATAAAAGTGTTGCCAAATCATCTAAATGCATTTAAACAATAATTGTTAGTATTGTCTAATGTGGGAACTAGTTTGCTATTCTTACTTTTTGGATATATCAAGAGGGCAAGCTGATGTTTTCTTTCTGTCCAAAGGGATAAATAGCAGTCATATACAGATGAATTCATCAGCTTTTGTACCTGAACTATTTCCTTCTAGACTTTTACATTTGAAAGATATTTATACTGACTAGAATTATAAATCAGACCATTCCATTCCATGTTTTTTCAGGTCTGATCTGAAATTTTGTAGTAATAATTTCTTAGTTGAATTTTTGTTGGCTCAGTTTTCCTGATTGGTTTTAGATTATATACATTCTAATGTATGCTATATGTTATATATTTGTGTACATATTTTTAATGTTAAAATTATCTGTCATTAGTCTCATTTTAAGTAACTTATTTACTTTGTTACACATTGATCACATGTTCTCTACTAATGGTATGTTGATTTTAAGACATTCTGGCTTTGGGGTTTTCATTATGTTGAAAAGGAACACCATTACTCTTTAAAATATTTTCTGTTTTATTTCACTCCTCCTTTAAGTCTTGGGAATTAATTACCAATGTATCCAGTCACCTGATGATGTTTCACAGTTCATTAATTCTCTATTTTCTCAATAACTTATTCAGTATTATAAAAAACTTTCAAATAAAAAATGCATCACACAGTGAGCAAGACCCAGCATCTACATGTTTCAATTCAAAGATTTGAATTTTCAATTTGCTTCAGGAGGAAAAAATCCCTTATTTGGTATTCCATATTAATATATGATTAAATTTTATACCTAAATACATTTTAAATGCAATATTTCAAAACATGATTTTATTAAAACAATGTGATTTCCACCTTATCATAACACATTGCTGAATAGTCTTCATTTGGAGGTAGTTTTTGATATTTGAAATAAAAATTTGAAGACAAATGTGTATATTACATGGGGGGATTTGTATGAAGGAAACAGAAATTATGTATTTATGTTATAATGTAAAAAATATAAATAAATAAATAATTTTTGGTGTTTGCCTACATGGTAAATTGTTAATTTGTTCCAGTCTTGCTTTTAACATTTTACTAACAACATGATGCTCAGAAAATAACGTAAGTATCAAACTTCTACTGTTGATTGACAGTAGGAAGCTAGACACAAAAATTTCAGTTAGAAAGACAGACAATATGATAGGATATGCATTTGGATGCTAGCATGAGAAGCAAGGGTGGAGTGATGGAGTATTCTGGAAGCATTTCTGAAGCAGAATCAATAGGATATAAAATTAGTGGATGGTGAAAATTTTTATACAGATTAATCAATAACCACCTTGTGATATTCAAGTAATATCACTAATGTGATAAACATTAATAACAGAATTTAGATATTGATTGAGCATCCATGTGATTTGAGAAGAACATAGTTACTAGAATGAGGGATTTGGAACATGGAAATACAATTGCCTAGAATATGAACAGAGAGAGAGAGACAGAGGCAGAAAGAACAAAGGAAGGAGGGGAGAAAAGAAGGAAGGGAGGGTAATGAAAGAGAAAATGAAGAGAAGAAGGAAGAGAGGAGAAGGAGGAGGAGGAATAAGAGGAGGAGGAAGAGGAAGAAGGAGAAGGAGGAGGAGAAGAAGAAGAAGAAGATGAAGAAGAAGAAGAAGAAGAAGAAGAAGAAGAAGAAGAAGAAGAAGAAGAAGAAGAAGAAGAAGAATTAGTGCAGGAAAGACTTAAAATCCTGCATATTTTTGATGCTGAACAGAAAGGAAGAACAGTGGGAAATGCAGCAATATGCTTAGAAATGGAAAAATGAGGTACTGGTAGTGCTGAAACCCAAGGAATAAAATATAAGGAAAGAAATTAATCTGCAATATAAAAAACTTGTCCAGAACAGTAAAGACTAAGAAATACCTTTCATTTGTCAATATTTTTAGTGAGACAGTCTTTCTTGATGATATTCTGATTACAGGAATTCTAATAATCCTCTTTCTGGAGGGAGTCATCACATGTTACATTCTTATCTAAAGTCATATAGATCATTTTGAAAATGTATACATAATATTTAGAAACTACTTTAATAATGTTATTGCAAAAAATGAATTCTAATATAGTTAAATACCATAACCCACTAACCTAGGAATTTATATATGATTAATATTATTCTCAAGTTCAATGAAAATTCATAATAAACTACATATATACATAATCTCAGATAAGTCCACTGTTTTCCCTTCCCATTCATTTTCTTCTTTTGTTTAAACACAATTAAGTAATTATCTTACATTTGTGACATGATAATCACCCCCTAGCCATAGGCATCTTCTAACACTTCTGAATGGAAATAATCAAAGAACATATATGAGTTATTAAGTGACACAGAACACCCAGCCAGCAGTTTGTAAAACAGAGAAATATAAATTGGGATAGCTCCTGCATAAGGCTTTCTTTTTAAATGTTAATTTTGTCAGACTGAAAGCTTCATTTCTTCAAACCTTTTCTACTGCTAGCATTATACCTTGAGTGCATTTAGTTGAACACCAGCTCACTGCCTTTTCTGAGATCAAAAACCATCCTTTTTCTTTGTCATTGTGATAATGGAAAGGGTCTATGATTCCTGCAGACATTGTAGTAGAGTTCAACTGTCCATGTTATACACTATTGAAAAATGTTAAACCTGCTTCATCTCTGCCATTGCATGTTTCAGCACACAGCAGATGCCTGCATAGAGATGTCCAGATGGCAGGGTAGTACTGGTGATATTTCTTCTAATGTCAAGGGGACCTGTTTCATGAGAAAGATATTTTAGGTAGCATTTGGAGCCTCAGGTACAACTGAAGTGTAGGGGAGTCATTTAATCTGTCTGCCATCCCTACAACAATGTCATCTAGTTTCACTGGCAGACCAGGGATCTTAATGTGTCTTTTGCATAGGGCTGGCACCTGTGGACCATTCTGCTTTATGATTTCAGAACACTGAAATCACTACCTCATCCCATATACATATCTGCTGGTGCCCATACATGTCTGATACTCATCAAATAGTATAGAGAAACATTACCAAAACAAAAATTTAATGTATAAAATGAAACTTAACAGGCACAAAACACACTCACATAAATTCTCTTCACAAAGGAACATGTGTAGAGATACACATAAAAACACACACTGGCATTAGTTGTCCTTATAGAAATGGGAGAGTAAAGCTTGCTTAGTAAATTGGCACTATGGGCCATGCAGCAGTCTGGGCATGGGCAGTCAAAAAGAAAGGTCAAGATGGGAAAGGGCCATTGCAATAGAAGCATGAAAGCTCTTAAGTCAAAACTTTGCTTACTCAATGTTACTCACTGACAAATGATCTAAATATGCAATACACAGTAGATGGTGAATGCCATCAAGGGGAAGAAACAAGGAATAGACTCATCTAGGAGCGGAAAATACAGCAGATAGGTGTGTAGACTCATGAGAGGGTGGGAGTTCTGGTTTACCTCATTCTGCCCAGAAGGTGAAGCAAAAGATAACAAATGAAGCAGCAGGAGAAGACAGTAGAAATAGAGAGTGAGGAAAAGATACAGGCAAAGGCAGTGGTGAAGGAGGCAAGAAAGAAGAGAGGCTGTGGAGTAAAGGAAGCGAAAGGCAGCAGAAGAAAGGAGAAAGGAAGTGAGCAGGAGACAGATGAGTAGCATGGGTGGGAGGAAAAGGAAGAACAGCAAGAGAACAAAAGAAGATAAGGAGGGGCAGAAGGACAAGGAGGTAACAGGGGCAGAAAGAGGACAAGAGAGAGAAGAAGACAAGAGTAAGAACAGCAGGACAGCCCAGTGAATTCTTTTGCTAGTCTCTCATTCATTCTTTTCTGGAGATCCTACATGTAGAGGCCAATGGTGTGAAATCAGAATTTCTGCTACTTGGACCCTGCTCCACAGGGCACAGAAAGGACAGACAGCACACAGTATCTAGTCATGGGTGAATCATTTGTATGGAAATATTTCTGAGGAAACTTCTTTTCAACATTGTAATCACTCAAGGTCCATACTATGGTTGTATCGTACAATATCAGCTGGCTCCTAGCCCTTCAGTAGAGAGCTGGTGACTGTAGTATTGGCACAAGTTACCTTTTCTCCAAACCAAAACAAGTCCAAGAGGTATGGCCCTGCCAAAGCTGTTTACAATGATCGATGACCTGTCCTTCGGTTTCTTCTTTGGAGACAGACTCAGGCTGCATGCATGCTAGCCAAGACAAAAGGCCAAATGAGGTAACTCTTTGAATAGTTCCAGCCAAGCTTCTTCCATTCAAAATACAGTATCATATCAGTAGTTAAGGTGTCTGCATCTGTTTTGCTTGCATTTATGGAAATTAGCATGGATAAATCCTACATGACAGAAGTGCTTAGTCTTCTTTTCTGTTGGCATGCCACTGGATTAATATATACAGTGTGACATGATATACCAGAGACAGTGCTTTAAGCTTCTTTCCCCCAAGGGCTCAACTAAATGTGCAGCATCACTTCCATTTTCAGTTAGCAAAGAGGTGAGAGGCTGAATTCTACCACAATTTCCGCATAAACTTTCAGTAACAGAGATAGCATTCAATTTCTACCATTAACACGCTTTGCAATCTCTCATCTCACTCTACCCATTTTCTTAGAGGAGATGGTTATAAAATGATTCAAGGACATCTGTGCTTTTCAGTCACTATTCTGCATTTAATTCTGTCTTAGGATGGGTAGCAGGAGGTTGTTCATAGAGGTTGATGAACCTTTCTAGGACAGTTGGCCAGAGGAATCATCATGCTCCTAAAGTTGCTAACAGCCAAGACACTTCATAACCAAATACAAATCGTCCCTGATTCCCTGCCAGTGATTTCCTGGTACAGAGGATGAAGATTTGATTGCTGGCTGGCAAGTGCCGTGACTTGATGTGTGATCCCTGAGGTTTTAATCGTTTTGATCACATTCTTGTCTCACTAAAAAGTGCAGGAGTTGGCAATCGCTCCTTCCCTCATTACTGCCAACTGGCTCTGGCCTGCTGTATTTCTCCCTCTTATTATTCCCCATTCTAAGTTTTCATAACACAGTTTAAAAACAGTCCAAGCCCCTCAACTGCATAACATCCTTGGCAATCAAAGAGATCCTTACTGAAACAATGTGTTCCTTTGGAATTTATTGAAATAAAAAATCCACAATTAATTATTACTACCATATACCTTGGCTGTGATCTATATCTCTGATAAGGACAGAGATTGCATATTCATAGTCATGTGGACTACACTGTACTTTCTGATTCATTAATGGGTATGTTCCGACCTAATAGTTCTTTACTGAATGTGTAATAGGTGTTGAGTGTAGGCTGAAATGCTGGGAAGACAATAAGGAATAAAAACAAACACTGACCTTGATAACACTGTGTGCTTATTCTACTAAACTGAAAAGCATTTCCTCCCACACAACCATATGCAAAACTTCAAGTGACAACTCTCTCAATTTGAGCTGCATGCTTCCATGTAAGGAGAGTTTGATCTGAATCCAGAAGCTTAGGAACATTTTACCAAGGAAGTGGACATTGAGCTACCGTGAATAACAATGACTGGTGGTAGGGAACAGATTTCATGCTGCCAGCAGGAGGTAAAGGAGAGAATGATCATGGACTATGAGGGGCATCAAGAGAAGAATGAGGCTTACAGAGAGACCAAACTAAGACCCATCACTGAGGAGGCAGCAGGACATGGACTGTAGTGGTTTTCTGAAGTTCCTCTTAAGAAATGCCAATTAGAACTCAAATTCAATCTAAGCTGAATGACTTTAAGATAAGGAATTCCAACTAAGTTTTCATCTAGAAAATAATGCTAGTTAGCAATGAGGGGAGTTGTTAAAGGTAAACCACTAAGACAGGTGTTGTGAGAGTTCTAGAGGGAAGTTACAGAAACATAGGAAAACATATTAGAAGAAGATATAGTTGTATAGAAGAAAAAGAGATGTAATGAAAGACATTTATTTTGAGGTGTGGACAAAATACATAATCAAGTATGTGCCTTTAATATCAGAGATTCTTCTCATTGTAGAATTAGATGAACTGGATGGGTGATAGAAACATGTAGAGATAGGGATCCACATAAAATGAGTTTGTCTAATTATTTTTAACCTTCTTGGATTTGGAATGTATTAAAAATGTTAAGTGTGGCATGCCAGGTAAGTAGATGGCTCCATACATGTGAAGGTCAGGGATGCTTCACCTGAAGCTAAGTCTCAACAAGTTATCCTCATTTTATTACTGGTAATTCCCATACGGATGAGCTTCCTAGGGAGACTGAGTAGGAGACATAGGACTGAGCCTTGGTAATGTGAAAGGTTTGGGCACCACAAACAGCAGGCCTCTCCACTAACTGTGAACCCCATATAGCTTACATACAATGTTTATGTAGATATAAGATAGCTTATATAGAATGAGAGCTGAACAGGAAAATCTGACTAAAGGAGACCTAGAGATGTGAATGATGGTCTAGACAGTGTACAGCCAATAGTCATCTATTTCACTTCCAGACTTGCCGATGTACTTGGATACACCGTCATCTCTTTCTTGCTGAAACACTAGAATAGTGACAGTTGAAAAGGTAACATTATATTTTATCTGTACATTAAACTCATTTATTCTTTGCTCAGAATAATTATGACACGGTCTTTGGTCTCCATAACGTAGGCCTTTCTTCTGCTAAAAGAAAACCGCTCCCATCTGTATACCTTCACTTTCTTGTTTCTGAGCTCCTCTCCTGCTTGGCTCATGTGTGTTCTCTCTTCTTCACCAAGCCCAGGTGTCCAACACCTCACTGCCACTGTCATTTAACAACCTGCTCCATACACAAACATTCTTTTCCACTTTACATGTTCCCTGTATTCACTGATGTCATCTCCATTGGCAATGGAAAAGATGATTGCCAATGATGAAATCTAGTAGATCCAAAGAGATTTCCACCCTTTCCCAAATTTCACTTCTTTTTTGAACTCCAAGAACAAAGAGATAACCATAGGAGTGTGATGATAAACTCTAACTCAAATGTAAACTAAAAAATTAGTCCAATGAACATAAAAAACCCTAAAAATCAGAAAACCATGAATACTGCCTGTATTTCTTTCATCAATTACAATGACTATCACATATGATCACCCTTTATGTGTTCTTCTGACTGGAAAACAAGTAACTATTTTTCCTTATTCTATTTTTGTGATTATAAAATTATTTTATAATTTCTCCCCTTCAAACCCTTCAATATACCCCCTTTTCTCTCTTTCAAACACATGGTCACTTTTTATTAATTGCTATTACATGCATATAAATATGTATATATGCATGTGTATTTATAAGTACATACATAAAACCTACTCAGTCGTTATAACGTTACTTACATGTATGCTTTAGGAATAATCATTTGGTATTGGATAGCCATTTGGTATGCTCTTCCCTAGAGAAGACTATTTCTCCTACTCTTGTTGTTCTTTAGTGGCCTATATGCTTTATGTAGGATTGAGACTTCCTGGGCTTCCCTTCATACATGGCAGCACTTCTACTGTTGCTGTCCTTGTTTAGTGCATATTTAAGTGGCCATGTTGTGAGACTTTATGAA
>NC_050455.1:19347139-19388967 GCF_903995425.1 Onychomys torridus
AGAGTAAACGAGGATGTGCTGAAATTAGCTCAATTGTTTACTTGGTTTGAGACATCAGTCAGAAGACCTTGGCTTCAGAGATACAGACAAAGAAACAGGCAAATGATTCCAGAGGGAGGGCTCCATCCCCTCTTTTTTTCTCCCTACCCCACAGCATTGGACTGAGGGCCCTCGCACGCAGGGCAAGTCTGTTACCTCTGAGCTACCCCGCCCTCCTGTCAATTCCCCCACAGCATGCAGACAGCTCTGTAGGTTCTGAGTATTTTTCTTTCTACAAAATGGGCTTTTAAAGCTTGCCACTTTTCAGGAAGTGAAAAGGAAAACACAATGTCAAGATCTTAAAAGAAAAACCCTACTTCTATGCAAAATAGTAAGAAGTCACTATAGGCAGAGGCAGAGGCCAGTTGTCTCCCTGTCCTGAGAGACATTTGTTGACAGCTTTCCCAGGGAAATGCAAGTGCTCTTGTGGCTTTTCAGCACACTATACAGCAGTTCAGAAATGGGGAGAGAATAGAATGACCCTCTGATCATTATCTATAGGACATTATGTTGATAAATGGTGGTATTAATGAACTGAAATGAATTTCAATCCTTTCTCCCTGCAGTTATTTTGATAATACTGGAATCTACTAAAGTGCATGGAATTAACAATTAAAGGGGGTTAAGCAGACACTTAATACTTGTTCTATTTTGCACAGTTTGGCAGTAATGCATCTGCTGTAATCAGGATTTTTATTTCTCATTGGGGAAAAAAAAGCGGGGGCAATGTTTGTATTTTGGAAGCAAAGCCTCTGGGATCTGCATCCCCTCCATGCAGTCTCAGCACGTATGCGTTGGTGATGGTGTGTGTGGCTTGCTTGTGTTGGTGGCCCCGCCAGTGTGCCCGGCTTTCTCCTTTTACAACAGCTCCACCTATTGGGCTTCTGAAAGGAACATTCTGCTCTTGCAGAGGCATAGGAAAAGCTGTGCCAGTCAGAAATCAGTACAGTACTCCATGCTCAATCTTTTGTTCAGGAACCTGAAAAATAGAAGCAATTTCATTACAAGAGAAACCGGAAACAACTGGAAATGTGGGTGGAGACTAGGAAGGTAACAGGCAATGAAAGGAAGGAGGAAAGGGAAGAGAAATGAGGAAGGGAATCTGAAAAAACGACAAGGAAAGCTTTCTTTCCTAAATAGAGGAAGGCACAGAGGGCCACGGTGTCTTCCTTCCAGGTCACACTTCTTTAAGTGGACCTAACTGGGTGCTTGGCACATCTTCCTTGTCCTTTTCTGTGTATAAGCTATAGTGACAAGTTAATGAATGAGAATGTGTAAGAAAGGATTTGGATGTCTGTCTATCATGTCCTTTTATGCACCATTCATGCCCTTGGGTAAGGTTCTCAACGTGTGCCTCTACTATTCAACAGTCTTACACGGCCTCCAGACAGATGGCGGTGTCATGTCCCACAAGCATGGTCTTGATTAACCAGGGGTGAGAAAGGAAAAGGCTTACTTCCTAAATTCACTCTTCCAGTGTGTCACACTATTCAAATGAGCAGGGAATCAGTCAGGAAAATATTCTAAGAAGCTCCAGGACTCCATGGCTCAGGTGATAAGGATGGAGAGAGTGAGGGTCTGCTTGCTCCATAAGCATGTAGATTTTCATAACAAAAGCTATGAAGGTCTAATAATTAAAACTAAATGAAAATAATATTTAAAGTAATTTTAAAGACCATGGAAGCCGGGCAGTGGTGGCACACGCCTTTAATCCCAGCACTCGGGAGGCAGATCAAATGAAAGGAGAGCATGGCCAAGGCTCAGATAATTCCAGGAGCTGCACATGTCAAGCCATGCATTTGGCTTTGACACCATTATTTCTTACCTTCAGAACTTCACAGCTGGTTACTATTCAGCATCCTGATTTATTGCTATTGCTTCTCTGAAACTCACATAGTGTACTTTGTGTAGACCTTATGACCAAAAGAACATTTCACCAAGAGAATGCTCTGCTCAAGATCCTGAAAGTTCTCCATATTGCCCACGTGATAAAATTTCTGTTTTTCAACCCTATAGGTCTGCTTCTAAAACCCTCCTCTTCTCACCACCCCACATAGGACCTGTTTATTTCATCCAGGTCAGCCATTACTCCTCTATCCTCAGGAGTACTTAAAGCTTTCTTCTCAGGCTCTTTATCTTCAGTGACACCCTCAGCCCTTTGTCTTGCAAAAGGCACAACTCATTCCTGTAAGTATTTTATGAATGGGACAAGCCCATTCATAAACACTCACTTTCTGTTATAATTCTCTCTATATACATGTATGCGTATCTAATATTTTCAACTCCACAGCTGAGTTAGAAACTTTTTGTGGGGGCAACATATGTCTGTATGCATTTTTGTGTGACAATTAGGATAATGTGTGTGTGTGTATATATATATATATGTAATGTAATTTATACATATATATGTAATTTATACATATATATATAAACTATTGAATAAAAATGCATTAACTTAATAGCATATTGAGTGAATTGACATTAAAATTAAAATGGGTCACTTACTTTGTACATCTAAATAAGGAATTAAATACCTTTGACTAACATGTTTTTTTTAATAGTTTAGAGAGTTAATGATTGGATGACACTGAGCTGTAGGAAAACAGGCACTAACAGCTGGTCAAACAAGTAAAGGCCTCTCCAGGTCTGCCTCCCTAAGGTCAAACCCTAGGCCTCAAATGGCTGAAGAGAACTGATTTCCACAAGTTGTTCTTTGAGCCTCGTTAGCTCTGTCTCTATTTCCCTCTCTCTCTATCTCCATCTCTCTCTATTTCTCCCTCTCTCTCTTCTTCTTGTTCTCTCTTTCTCTATCTCTCTTCACACGTACACACACACACACACAATCATAGGCACTTGCTACATTTGGATAGTTTGCATATTTGATATTTAGTGAGTATCTAATGCAAAAACAAGTGGCTCTTTATAGTTTTTTGGTTTTGCTTTTGCTTTTTTATTTTTATTTTTTTGTCTTATGCTTTCTAGCAATGTTCCCATGATTTTATATTTGTTTTAAGTACCTGTAAATCTTAAATAAGCTGAAAACAGAAGAAGTCTGGCTATTTTGTTGCAAATATTCTCATATATCCTATTCCATTGGAAGCACACTGAGCTTTGAGAACTCTTATAACTCCTAAGTATCACTTAGGCCAGTAATATTTCCCATAGCACCCCCCTCTCTCTATGCACACCCACATATTATGATTTTTGAATTTGGTTGAAGAATAATGGGTACTCGAAAATCATTGTTTGATGTACCATCCATTTAGAAGCACCCTGTGCTCTCTTCGTGTTCTAAGCAAATGTTCCCTTCTTAGCTGTGGAACAATGGATTACATCCAAAGCAAGGTCTTTATGTTTGATTTTGTGTTCTTTTTCTTGGCATCAGATTTGGTTCAGCACCACCTGCCTGGTAGTACGCAACTCTGCTTGTGAAGGGGCAGCCATATATATATCTAAGAGGTAACAATATCCTGCCTATAAAAATCCTCTGCTTGTGTTTGAAGGTAACTCAGTGTTGTGTTAGTATCCAAGACAAACACTTTTCAAGTCAGAGATGAACTAGACCCTTACTGTTCACATTATAAATTCATCCCACGGGCCTTAGGGATAGGAAAACAACTGTTCCTGGGTTCAGTTTAACCACCTCCCTAAGGCTTCCTTACTTTTCAGCATATGTAAATAAATATGTTTAAATCATTTTTAATTTCAAAGTAACATGAAGTAAAATAGAAACTGAAGTGAACATTAGGATACAGACATGAGCATTTGGGGCATTTATTATCTACATACAAAAAAAGAAAAGAAAAAAAAAAGCCTTTCTATAAGTAATAGTTATTTGCCCCAAAGTTCAAAGTAACAGACTTGACACATTCAGAAGTGTCCACTATCAAAATACACGTAACACACGTGCACTCATACACATAAACACATAAGCACAAATTTACCTTAAAGAAATGGCTGCTGTGACTTAGAAGGGTGAAAAGGCCTCCACTATACAATCACAAGTTGAAGACCAGCAAGAGTCAACATCGTTAATCCTGTTGTAGAAGCTGGCTGACTCAACCCCACTCAAGCTGACCTTTGTATTTACATTCTAAAAATGAATAAGGGTACCTCATCTCAAGCAGTCAAGCAACAAGTGGCTATCTTCACTCTCAGCCTGCTTGCTTCATCAGGTCTTTAACAGATTAAGTACAGTCCAGTAGCCTTAGGATAGGGAATCTTTTTATTCTCCCAACTAGTTCAAATGAAATCTCATCTGGAAGAATCGTCAAAGATAGACCCAACATAATGTCTGATCAACTGTCTAGATACCCCATGTCCCAAGTTATCACATAAAATTCATCATTATACCAGGAATGGCTTTTTACTGTGACTAACTCCTGAATATCTATGCATAGATTTATAAATCTACTTTATCAGTTAAACTACTTGTGTCTCTGTATATATTTGTACCAACACAGTAAAGAACCCTTAGCATTTGTCTAGTATTTAGTAAGTACCTACATTCTGTTTACATTTATAAACTCAGTTTTCAAGACAATCACATCAGCTCAGGACTCAGGAGGCAGAGGCAGTCAGATCTCTGTGAGTTCAAGGCTATCCTGGCATCCTGAGTGAATTCCAGGACAGCCTAGGCTACATAGAGATACACTGTCTCAAAAAAACAAAAATAAACAAACAAAAAACTTATAATCCCTGCCTGGGATTAGAATATAGATCAATTTAAAGCTCAGCAATATGGTTCAGCAAATACAGGTGCTTGCTGCCAAGGCTGATGACCCAAGTTCAATACCTGCAACTCATATGGTTGAAAGAGGAAAACCAACTCCCACAAATTGTGCTCTGACCTTTACATCAGTATAATGGTACACACATACGTGAACATGCACATTCACACACATACAAATAAATATGTCAATGTTAAAAATTAGAATACAGAAAAACACAGCTGATCAAAATGCAGAGAACAAGTAACTGTGTAGTTCCAGCCCCATCCTATCCATCTACAACGTGTCTCCTGCACCTAAGGTTCAGGGATCATATGGAAGCAGTGGCAGATAGAGTATAGGAGCCACAGAAAGTTTACTGTCAGATTTTGTCTCCTAGAAACGTCAGAGATGTTACACCCCTGAATTCTCATTAGCTGCCTAAGCAAGACCCGAACAGGGACACCACAGATAGACATCCTAGCATGGAAGGGAGAACGTTCAAAGCCCTCAACTTAAGACCAAGAACTTCAGGAAACTAAGTAATATAAACAGCAGGAGAAATAAGTTTTCCTAGAGAAGAGCTCCTAAATTGGTTATACACTATCATGTGCTCAGCCCTGAAATCATACAACACATATACATACATGTTATATGTGTGTGTATGTGTGTGTGTGTGTGTGTGTGTGTGTGTGTGTGTGTATAATAACAAAGAAAAAGAGGCCATGAATTTGAAATATAGCAAAGGAGGATATGGGAGAGGTTGGAGAGAGGAAAGAGAATGCAGAAAATGACATATTTTAATTTAAAAATAGTTTTAAAAATTAGAATAAAAACTCATTTGATGACAAATTTTGTATTCTGTTTCTGTCACACACAACATACTAGTAAAGCATGACACTTTAAACCTATATTGAATACAGGATCTGAATATCGGAATGTAATAGTCCTGTTTTAGGGATGATCATTCTGCAATAAAGTTATTTTAGAAGGAAAAAAAAAAACTCATTTAGAAAAAGCAGGACCTACCTTTGTAAAGGTAAAAAACAAAAACAAAACAAAACAAAAAAACACAAAACTGCATCTGTAAGGGCGGTGCACTGGATTAAAATCATGGTTGCTAGACGTCTGCTTTGTTTTGATAGAAATAAATATTATCTAATCCAGGGTTCAACTTTAATTTCCTTATAGGAGTTCTAAATCATGTCTAATCATCGCTTCAATGGGAATAATCATTAAAAACCTATTCTGCAGGGGCTGGAAAGAGGACACCATGGTTAGGAGCACTTGCTTTTCTTCTAGAGGATCAGAGTTCAATTCCCAGCACCCATGTCAGGGAGTTTATATACCTGTAACATCTGTTCTAGGGAATTATATGCTCTCTTCTGGCCACCAGTGGTCACATGGGTGTTCATACACACATACATGTACATAAATTTAAAAAAATTAGATCCATTTATGATACAGTTATTTAGAATTTTTTATGTGGATACAGACATCCATGTTGTAGACTTAGTGGCATCTTTATGCTTTGGAAAAAATGTCATCTACTAAGCATACATGAACTTTGTTATCACTGGTCTCTCATCTTAATCTTCTATTGAAGGCCCAAAGAGAAAAATCCATAATAGAATGTGTTTGTCATGTAATGTGCCAGATATAATTTTATTTAACTAATTTTGCTAAAGTTATTTGTGGCTATTTAGTTTATTTGTAAATGATTATGTAACATAAATCACATCTATACTCTTGATAAGATTTATTATAAAAACAATGGAGACTTTGGCTGACAGCAATAACAGAGCAATTGATATTAGTCTTATCTTTCCAAGTGTATAATTGAATAAAATTTCTAAAGCATATTATTTTCAAATAAAGACAATATATATATATATACATGCTTATAATCTCATGAGAAGGTAAGTAGAGACCACTAACTCCATAATTGCTCAACATATTTGTTTTAACCTTTCTAGAACATAGTATGGGGGAAATATAAACAGCAATATGGTCCTGTGGAGAAAACAGTAAATCAGAATTTAAGGCTCCATGAGTGGATAGAATTTGAAGTTCATTCATCAGGAGGGAATGAGCACTGGGAATTTTATCATCCCTACTTAGAGCTTTTTATGAATGCCAGTCAAATCGTGTACAGCTCAAGATAAGACCCTAAACCAGAGAAAAGTGACATTGGATGACTTCCTATGGAGCAGCTGTGACCAAAGCAATTTTAGGATCTCACACAGGACTGAAAATATTGGAATGTTGTCACCAGAGTGTATAGAAATTAGCAGATAGATAAAGCATTCACTAAAGGCTCCAGAAGAATAAGATTTGGGAGGAGAAGAATTTAATAGTTCTTCTAGTTAAGGCTACTTTATATTTTAGCTTATGAAAACTTTAAACATCACTTTAAAAGAAAAAAGAAAAAAAAATGTGTTGAATTACAAGTGCAGTGGTTTGAAAGAGAATGGACCCCAACAGTATCCTATGATTGAATACTTGGTCCAACTAGTAGAACAGTTTGGGAAGAATTAGGAGGTGTGGCCTTGTTGGAAGAAGAGTGTCACTTTGAGATTTCAAAAGCTCACACCATTTCTTGTCAGATCTCTCTCTGGCTCAACTTGTGAATCAGGATGTAAACTACCAGCTACTTACTATTCAATCACTATGCCTGCTTGCCTGCTGCTATGCTCCCTGCCATGATGGTTGCATTCGTCAGGGTTCTCTAGAGTCACAGAACTTATGATATGAATCTCTCTCTCTACACATATATATATATGTGTGTGTGTGTGTGTGTGTGTGTGTGTGTGTGTGTGTGTGGTGTGTGTATTCCATACATACATATATATATATATATATATATATATATATATATATATATTCCAATATAAAATTTATTGGAATGACTTACAGGCTGCAATCTAGCTAATCCAACAATGGCTAGTTGTGAATGGACTAGTAGCTGCTCAGTTCCATGAGGCTGTGTGTCTCAGCTGGTCTTCTGTATATGCCAGAATCCAAAAGAAGTAGTCTCCAGATATAGTCAAGCTGACACCTAGAGTAGCCATCATCATAATAATAATGGATGTTAACCGTCTGAAACTATAAGCCATAAATAACAGCTTTCTTATAACACTTCCTTGGCCACAGTATCTTACCACAGCAATTGAAAATTTTCTACTGAAATGAAACTTAGAGAGAAAAACAGCAAAATCTAAATCCTTAACAATCCAGAAACTGTGATACCCAATACACTATGCAAACTTACTAGACATGTGAAGGAGAATGAGGATGAAGCCTGTGGTGGAAGTGCAGGGAGAATGTGAATTCATAGACCTTGGTATCGTGGAATTACCAGATGAAAGCCTCAGAAATTGATTAAAATTATCAAGGATTCAAAGAGAACAGTGTGGGAGGAGGAAGTGGAATATCTCTGCCAAGCCACAGAGACTACAGATAAAGAACAACATAAAATTAAATCATTAAAAACAAAACATCCGAGACTAAAATGATGTATTATTTATTTAGCATAAAATTCAAGAGAAACTACAAAAAGAATAGTTAACTCGATAGACTTGATTCAATCTCTTTCAGAAATCACATTAAAAAGAAATATTTTTCAACTCATTTTAGATGTTACTATAACCATGAAAAAATTCAGAGAGGGATATTATAAGAAAAGAAAATTAAAGTACTTAATACTTCTTAAATTTGTGTGAAATGTATTAACCATTTATTATCAGATTAAATCTAGACAGTTTTATAAATTACTTTAAAAACAGTAATAAATGATAACAAAATAAGGTTGATCCAAGGATAAATTCATGTTTTTAAATCCTTTCAATGGTACATACTGCATTAACAAAAAATAAGAAAAAAATTAATGCAGCCATCTCAGCAGATGGAAAAAAAAATCTTGAAAATGTTTGCATCCATTCACAATCAGAAAAAAAAAAAAACAGCAGCAACGATAAACAAGAAGCAGCATAGAAATAGAAGTCCATCAGTTGGATAAGGTAATGCCCACCAGTAATCCTAGAGGAGGGGGAATCACAAGTTTGGTGCCAGGCTGGACTGTAGTTAGTTAGGCCCTGTCTAAAAATAAATAAACAAAAATAATAATCCCTTTAATGTAAAGAATAAAAACAAGTCAGCCTAACACTTCTATTTACCATTCTGCTTTTATCATAATGTTCAAGAAAGTAAAAATAGAAAGTGAACAGATTTGGAAGATGGACTGTCTTCTATTCACAGACAACAGTACCAGGGATGCCACAAAGAACATAACTATAACTGATGGTAAACTCCATAAAATTGAAGTACATATTGGTGAGATTTTGTGGGTATAGCTTCTGATGTTAACATAGCTGCCCAACAGGCAGATCTCCAAGTTCTAGGCCAGCCTGGTCCTCAGAGCACATTCCAGGGCAGCCAGGCCTACAGAGAAACCTTGTCTCCAAAAACCAACTAAATAAACAGACAAAAAAGAAAATCCTATCTGCCCAAATGTGAACAATACCATACAAATGCCAAATTGGATGGGTAAAAGCCCACCAGGCCTGAACCCTACACCGAAAATCTATAGACATCTTAGGAGACGTGGCAGAAGGGGAGATAGTTTTCCCCAGGCTAACACACACCAGTTGATTTTCCAGTGTCGAATGGTCAGTCCCAAAAAATACTACAAGTAACATTTTAAGGATTCAAGATGCTATATTTAGGAATGTATATGTAAATGAAAATTCATACATTCATGCAATAACAATTAGTGAAAGAATATGCTAGGAGAATGTAGAGGGGTCTATGGGAGAAAACAGAAAATAGAAATGTTGTAATTACATAATTTATTCACAATAAACAACAGAAATGAAGAATACTTAAAAAAATCTCAAGTACACAATGATGGTAAACGTAGCTCAACTTTAATTCATAGCCCACCCCCCAATTCTCATAAGCATTACTAATAAGTGTATAGATGTACTCACCTTCTTTGGAACTAGGGCTAGCAGTATCTTGCAAAGGTAAAAGTACATATCCAGTATTGAACTCTAGACACTGATCCAAAAGAAACAATGTGGTAGGTGCATATAAAACTAGTAGATGAGCTAGAAGGATGGCTCAGTCAGTAAAATGCTGAAGATTTGAGTTCAAATACTCAGAACCTATGCACAAAAACCAGATGTAGCACTATGCATATGGAATCCCAGAGATGGAAAGGATCCCAGAGGCTCGTTGGCCTACCAGTCTAGCCAATCATTAAGCTCTAGGACTATGAGAAACTCTATCTAAAAACTGAGATGGGGAAAGATTGATGAAGATACCCAATGTCAACCTGTGACACACACACACACACACACACACACACACACACACACACACACACACACAGTGAGAAAGAGAGAGAGACATACACCTGTACACATTCAAACACTCCCCACAAAATACCTCATTCAATACTGTATATTGCAAATAGAAATAGTCACAGAGAAAAGAAAAACTAAATATATGAGTAGCCATGGGGTAGAATATGTTGTATGCTATTAACTCAAGAAAAAAATTATACAGCAAGTAAAAGGAATTATTGATACATGGGACTTCACCGGGGTCTCAGAAACAGTATTTTGCATGAAAATATGATGCTAAAGTGTACGATGTTGTTCACATTACAAGAACAATTAGAATATTTAAAATGAACAAATGACAAACAGAATATTTATATTTGGTGGAGGATGGAGCTTGACAATGAAGGAAAACTTTGAAATGATGCTGATTCTTTCTTTGCAAGAAAGGAACAAGGGCAGGCAGTTTTCATATTTAGGAAGCTACATTCTCTAAGCCTGTGTACTTTTGTGTACATAAAGCATACTTTAATCAAATATTGGGACCCCAAAAGTAATTAGTGGAGCACATGATGCCTAGAATATTCTAGGTTCTCCATAAATATGTGTAGAATGATATTATTCCTAGGAAGAATGATGCATAATGATTTTTCCTTGCAAAGAACTATAGCCAATATTGAGGAAACAACTCAACAGGAATGTCAGTGGTATCATTTTTTGTTCATAATGGATGGGAAAATTATTTTTTCAATATTGATTTCTATTCTGAGTGAAACTAAAACAGGCCGATTTGTCCAATTTTCAGAGAGATTTAGATAGTGTTAAAGGAGCTCACTGGGAGAGGAAATAAAAGGAAGTGAGCACATCTCCCGGAGTGACCTCTACCTTTGTCAAAACCAAGCCAAAGCCTGTGGCTATTTCTCAATGTCCATTTGACAGGAGCTATCTACAACAGTGATACCCAGCAGAAATTCATTAACCTGCAGACCTTTCCTGTTTGGGGTAAATCTTCTCAGTTTGCAAAAAGAGGTTCACTCCTCAAAGAACAAACTCACATACACTTCCTCCTTGAAGCTTTTTTCCAACTTTGCATTCCATAATGACCTCGACATTGTCCAGATCTTATGACAATTTCCTACTGCTCCTATAATAAAGCCCACCACCTTCCACTTTACATTGCAGCATTTTGATTCCGTATTGGATTGTAAAGAAAGCTTCTCCACTTTATACTTCCACACAGCTTATCACAGTGTGGGTTTCTGTCCAAGTAAGTGCGTGAATAAGAAGAAAAATAAAAGACAGTTTACATGGCCAATAAAAGAGAAGACACAGCAAAATTACAAGTCAAAGGATATGATTTTTAGCTTTTTTATATAATATGTTTCTTAACTATATTTTCAAAAGTGTTCATCAGCAAGATCATTGGCAGATTCTGTTTTAGCTGGACTGTTAGATTTAGACAGGGCCCTTGTCAAGCAGTAAGCATGCAGAAAGGAATGAGATGATTCTACACAATTCTAAAGGAATGCAATAATCCAAAAGAAGGAAGGGTCTTAGGAAAATGACAGCAAATTGGAAAATGTGAGCATATTAAAAAGAAGTTGAGACACTGTATAGGAGGACTCTGGGCTACAGTAGCAGCAAGTTTTAAGAGTTTATAAGTATCTCACTAACCTTGCTGATCCTCTCAACACTCATGAGCACTAAATTGCTGTTACTCCTTTTCTACACGTGAAGAAATCAAAACAGGGAAATGAAGCGTTTTCCCAAGGCAATGATAAGATGTGGATTGGGATTTGATCCTGAGAAGAAGATGGCTTCTGAGGTCAGAATTTGTCTTCAGTCAAAATAATCCAGGGATTGAGAAGTGAATGGCTTTAAACCATCAGTAGTTCCTTCTCTCTCTCTCTCTCTCTCTCTCTCTCTCTCTCTCTCTCTCTCTCTCTCTCTCTTTGGTTTTTCGAGACAGGGTTTCTCTATGTAGCTTTGGGCCTTTCCTGGAAGTCACTTGGTAACCCAGGCTGGCCTTGAACTCACAGACATCTGCCTGGATCTGCCTCCCGAGTATGCCCGAGTGTGTGCTACCACTGCCCAGCTCAGTAGTTCCTTCTCATTGTTTCCTTAAATTTAATTTAAAAAACAACAACAACAACAACAAAAAAGAATACAGTATCCAATGAAATTCTGATTATTCAAACCTCCGACAAGCCTCCTCATTCTTCCCAAAAAGTTCCACTTCCTAGGAACCAAGCATCCAAACATAGGCATATATGGGGGCATTCTCATTCAGCCCAACATACGAATTCATGTTTTATTAGCATATGAAGTAATGTGTTTCATTATGATGTTTTTATATTCATGGCTAATTGTATCTTTTTCTTCCTTGCTTGTTATGATTCCTTCACCTGGCTCTCTTCTTCCCATTATTGCCCTTCCACTCCCCGGACAGTCACTATCCTGTTCCTTGTCAGAATACACACACACACACACACACACACACACACACACACACTTACATATTCTGATTGTTAAGGGGAAATACTCTTCTTCTCTTTCCCATTCCTGTCTTCTGTTACCTTGTCACTTCCTTCAGGCTTTTCCTCCTTCTTGTGGACTTGAATGATTTTACCTGAATGAAAATACAGCTTTTTCCTCAGTATGTGGCCTGGACTTGAGGTCATCTGTGAAAATCCTGCTTTTGGCTGATGGTATGAAGGGACTGGTTAACCGAAAGTCCAGTCTAATTCCACTGTAGACGACGTGGAACCCAGTACTATCCCCAAGGTCAGGTCTAAGGGACGGTGCTTACAGTGCCCCACAGGCCTCATTTGATTCACCTGGTTTTACTTGAGGAAAGGGGGCAGTGACCAGAGAAAATGAAAACTGATTCTAGTTTTGCCAAGTGTAATTTAACACCACATCTCGTGTATGTTTCATTTTGCTCAACCTTGCAACTGGCCTACAGGTTTCTTCCTTTTGTTTTAAAAACATGAAAATGAGCTAGAAAGGCTTTAGGTATAACTAAAACCTGATCTCCGTGTTTTCAACATCAGCAGCACATGGGAAAGATCTTGATCAGCTGACTCAGATTCCCTCTGTGAGAGCAGGAGCTCCATGTTTGTTGAGTTAATTTATTAATACCCAGATTCATTAGCCATCATCTCCCTTCAAGACCAACCATTCTTTAAATACAAGGCTCTATTAGTACATTCATTGACATCTAGTTTGCTGAGGAAAGGCAAGTTTCCACCTGCTTGCTCTGTTACCAACCTGTTGGTAACTTTTGTGAAACAATATAATCATTGTTTACTAATGACAAATTGTTATCAGCAGCTTTTGTCCAGCTGTCTGTTTCTATTTCTCCATGTATGGTAGTGATAGACCCCTTTAAGTGTTGCATGTGATTAGGGTAAATTGCAACTTGCCACCTAGGAGCTGGAGGCAGGGGGAACTAGGATATTAAAGGCAACATTAGCTAGGTAGGAAATTTGGATTCACCTTGAGCTACAGGAGACCCTATCACAAACGAAACAACCACCACCAACAAAAGCTCTTGGAGAAAAAAAAAAAAAAAAAGCTTTTTGATGCTAGAGGCAAAAGCAACATGTAACAGAGTAAATCCCATCCAAGCTGTGAGAAGACTGCATTTAAGGGGTTGGTTTACTAACATTTTGTAGAATCCTTGAAGATGGTGCTGAGCAAATGATGTAACTACTCAGGTGTTTTTTTTTTTTTTTTTCTCATCTGTCAATTAGAATATTTGTCTATTCAGTAATAGCCTGAGCAAAGACAGGAGTGAGGCGATATTTATGCAACATTGTGGTGTTTACTTTGGCAAATATTTTAAGAGTCCACTAATTCTTCATAAGTTTCAATGGAGGCAGAGGGTGAAAGGGGGAAGACATTATTCTCAGGAGACTGGTCAAGGAATTAGACGTTGCAGTGGTTCTTAGCCAGTGACTTATGACCCCTTTGGGAAAAAAGCAAAGTAACCACGTAGGGTTTGATTGGGGACAAGCTAATTTTGACAACTCTTTCAAAACAATAAAATAAAACCTTAAGAACACATAAGCTTTGGTTAATAATATTTGTAATTTATAAACCCAAAATTAAGAACCACTACACTCCTTGTTTACTGATCTTTGTTGCAACTTTGGTGTTTTCTGATTAAAGACTCCTGGAGTTCTGCTTTCAGGAATGCAAAATTACACATTGCACACTGGGAAATGTGCAGCCTGCAGAGTCAGACATCAGAGAAAGAATCTCTTCTGACCTGCTCATGGACTCCACAGGAAAGGACTTGCATGTCTTCTTAGAGTCCGTTTGAAGTAAATGCTCTCATTGACTGCAGGATTTTCCCTCATGATGTTTCCAGATTTCATTTAGGAAAAGCGTTTGCTCATTCATGGGAAGAGAAAAACTAATTTCCAAGGCATACTGACATACATGCAAGAGGGGGAAAAAGGAGCCCAGTGATGGTGCAAGTACAGAATATCTCAAGCAATGAAGATTTAATTTCATAAGGTGATTCAATGGCTCACAAAGAAAAGGGAAAGAACTTCATAAGACACTGAAATCCCACACTGGAATATTTTTCTTAAGTGTTAGGTTTAGGGGATAGAGGAGTGAAGAGAATATTGCCTCCTAGAAGCAGCCATAGTGTCTTCAGAGGCACATTTTGCTGTTGATGGAGTATGGCGTCCATCTTAAAGCAGCACCTGCTGGCTGGAGCATGAAGATCATCTAAAACAGTGTCTGCTAGAGGGAATGGATTTGACCTTCACTGAGACATCAGCTATTTCTTTCCTTCGCAGAATGAGGACTGTCATTCTGTCATCACAAAAGTCTAGAGAAAAGGAGAAAATGGAATCGATCCTGTCCTGCTCAGAAAGGCTTAGTCTCATTGGCATCTAAGTGACACAAATACTCTTGGATAGGCTTCTGTTTACTGATCATAATTAAATATACTTGCCTTTGATTTCACAACCACATGCCCTGGCTGATGAGGTGACAATACTTTCCACTTCAAAGGGTAAGGTTGGATTTGTTCTTGATCCAAAGGCCTCTCTGATCAAAGATAAGTGTCTGCCTTGGTTCACTGTCTGTCTTCTTAAAACATCTATGCAAGAAATCACAAAATTAATGATAACAAAAATTATGCATGATATGAATACATTGGTATTTACGGCCCTGCCTCTACTGCTAATCAGTCTAACTAGAATCAATGTTGGATTTCATATCAACAATGCAAACCTTCTGTACAAATAAAAAATTTAGTTGTGTATTAAACATTGAAAAATGAATGAAAATGTAGACAAGAATATGAGGGTCAGAGTATAAAATCTCTGGATACTGCACTGCGTCATTGTTTGCCACGAATTGCTCCAATATGTCTTTTTTGCTTGCTTGATTCCACTTGTGCCAACCACCCTGAAGTTACAAGGCAATGAAATGCATCTGAGAAAGGCCACATGATCTTTTTCTCCCCTAAGACAATAGCAAAAGTGGTGGAGTTTGCTCCCTTATGAAAAGAGTGAACAGCAGTTGCCCCATGTGCCTTTCAATAACAACTAAGATTAACCCCAGGGAAACCTGTTGTAGCTGGGACATTGATTGCTCTTTCCCATCTGGAGTGGAATCTATTTGAGGAGACTCAGACCCATTTTTAAAAGGAAAGAGGATGCAGCAGAGCTCAGGAAATGTGGTCTGCTTTTCGTCTCTAGAATTCCCAAGCACAGAGCAGGTCCCACATACAGTCAAGCTGGGAATTGGGGCCATTGCCAAGAGACTTTAAGATCTAAAAATGTTTTATTTAAAGACTTCTATACTTCAATTTAGAGAGGTCTGCAATTTTATGTCTTGCTTCAATTTACCTGAAAATTACCTTAAAGTTCCATTCTGCTTCACTGTTCTCGATCCATCCACAGTCTCCTTGCCTTATCCTGGAAAACTGAAAGTCTGAAACCAGGCAGCAAAATAGAATGGATGAGGAAACAAATGACAAGCACTATAAAGGAATTAAAGTTGTCAAGACATCAAAATGAGCCTTATCTCTCTAATCTTCCCTTCTGATTCCTGGACCTATATAATTTGAGGAACTCTATGTTTGCTATCATATACAGAAGACTCTTATCACAGCTACATTGTATTGTTTATATGACCCTTTTGTTATATTTAAATGAGATAGGCCTGGGGTGAGCCTATGATTTTAAATAGATCTATGTTTAACATCAAAAGTCAGAGTGATGCAAGTCAATGATAATGAACTTTCACAGGGCAAGATGTTGGGTTCAGAATTGGAATTTGATCTGAGTTTTAAACAATTTTGCAGAAACATGTCATCTTTTCTCTCAGGTGGTCACACACAGGTTATTTAGACATGACTTATTTTTGTCCTCTTCAAAGGATCAATACTTATCCACTGAGCCATGCTGCTTCTATATGACCAATAGACAGTGAAGCAAACATGAGTGTTTACAGAATAGTGAAGATTATGCAGGATCTGGGTTTGGTTTGAGGTATATATTGAGGAATAGAAAGATTAAATTTTAAAATAAAATAAATAAATTTTAAAACTCTTAGGAGTTGCTAAAAAGAACCTTTACATATGAGGAAAGAAATCATATTCAATTCTGAGCACACAAAACTATTGAAGTAGAGGTATGCCATAATAAGACTGAAATCAAGGGGAAATATATATATATATATAATTTAAGCCAACCACATTAGACTAAGCATAACATTGGTCATTGGTTCTGGTCAACAAGGTTTTATGAAATAACAAATTAAATTCAGTTATAAATTGATAGGGTAGGCTAATTAAAAATTAAAATAAATTCTACAATTTCTTGTATTCGAAGATTATACTTCATTGATTAACTTTGATGACACTAGCAGGATTTGAGAACAAGCTATCTTAATTCTAGATACTTGTGCTACAATTACATATTACATAATATCTGCTTGCAACATATAGATATTAAACACATGACTCAATTTTTTCCAGGTTCCAAGAAATATTTTTTTTTAAAAACAGCTTCTCTTTAAATCCTTAAAATTTTGCAGCACACATTACATGCAATCATTCAAAAGCACTGCAAATGGTGGTACTAATAAAAATTTAAAGAAATCAACAATTATATAGCAAGTGTGTATTCAGATCACATTAAATGATTCAATACTCATAGTAAATTCCCTTCATGCTTTTGTTACATTGTCATACTTTTTATTTTTTGAAATAATATAATTATTATGTCCTTTTTCCCTTTGTCATTTTACTTTATTTGGGGGATTATAATATAATTACAACATTTCTCACTTCCCTTGCCTCCTTCCAAACCCAACTATATAGCCCTTTTTGCTTTCCAAGTTTCTGTACAGCTGACAGGAATCCCAAATGTTATGTTTAAGTTGAGGCGTCTTACTTACGAGTTTCCTGCTCATTTCAACTTGCCAGAATAATATAACTATACAAAACAAAATCTGGAAAACTAAAATGTTCTTGGTGAGTCCCAAGCAAAGAGAGTGTTAAGTTTTTATTAACTGGTGGATGTAAACACCCAGATCACAAACAGAATGATTCGTATTGGAACACATGGCATCTACCCCCATGATGTGGTAACCACACCAGAAATTAAGAGTAACATTTTTCAATAAAGTGAATGTCATGGTCTGTTTCTTGTTTTGGTTTTGATTTTTGTTTTTTTGTTTGTTTGTTTGTTTTTCGAGACAGGGTTTTTCTGTGTAGCTTTGTGCCTTTCCTGGATCTTGCTCCGTAGTCCCAGCTGGCCTTGAACTGACAAAGATCTGCCTGCCTCTGTCTCCTGAGTGCTGGGATTAAAGGTGTGGACCACCACCTCACGGCCATGGTCTGTTTTATAAGGCCTCTGGTTATCTTCTTACATCATTAACACCTTGGGTTTGTTTGTTTGTATCCAAAACTCTTATGTCTAGATCCACTTGGGGACAGTTGCAAAGATATTTGGTCTCCTTAGAAGGTCATAAAACTAGCAAAGAAGTATCTTATGAAAGACAAGACCACTGATGCCACCTCCTGCATATTAGAAAAACAAAAAGGAAGGTATTTAAATTATTCTAGGCTCAAATCTACGTCAGGGTCTACACATTGAATGAGAAGCACCTGTGTATTATAAAGAACACCCATTCTACCCAATAACATCCCCAAACAATCTGAAAAAGTGTCCTTTTTGCAGGCAGAAGCCACTACTGCAGCAGGCACATATTTTTCTCTGGATCTCCTTCCTGGGAACCAGAGCATCAATTTTTGCCTGGCATAAGTCCTATAATCAGATGAATCCATAAGTTTAATGATTTTTACTATGGTTAGAAGATCAAGGAGAGTGTCACTAAAAATATTACTGGGGAAGGAAGAGTTTATTAGAGAGTCAAAAGAAGGAAGCAGGTGTGGCTTGCAAGACATTCTGTGGCTCAGAAGGAAAGAGGCTTATTTTCAAAGGAAGTACTTATTTATTGCAGTCTTCTGTTGTCCTATTTCATAAGCTAGCTTTAAAATTTGTCTATGATACCTATGATATTCAAAGCTAGATACATCTTAGAAACGGAGTCATCCATTTTAACTACCATTTAAATATCAAAATAGCACATTTTAGATTTCAAATAGTCTTCCTACTGACACCATTTACAAGACACCTAAGTCCCTTCAGTGCAGGAGATACTCAGAATACTATGTGCCTGCTAAGAATGATGTTGGTTACAGGGTCCAAAACTGAACCAGCTTCTTTACATTAATTTATTAACCAGAAACAAACTTGTAGATATACATCAACTTTTTCTTTATGTTGTAATCTATATGATAATGACAAGAATAACCCATATTTTATCCTCCTCCATTGTTTGATAATTTTGTGGGAGGACACTTTTCCCTAGCTGTCAAGAAAATACATTCACTTTTGAGGTGATTTAATCACAGGTCCCTAGATTCTAACAGCCATCCAAGAATGTGTGTTAGCAGATGGTGGGGAAAGCACTTATGATTGGGGAACTTAATGTCATCCTTCAAATTCAACAATAATGTATTGAACTAAGCTATGCATAAAACTGACCTAAGAGATATTAACTTCATTGTTAATAGACAAGAGGAGGGTTAATGAGATTTACCACTGATACTTTCTATGAAGTTCAGAAATTATTTTAAGTCTCTCCATGCCTTAGAAAATCGACATTATCCTAGTTTTTATTGCTGTTGTTTTACAATGAAAGACTGAAACTTAGTAGGATTAACTTTTACCAAAGCCACATGGGTACCTGGTGTTAAATCTGGTGACTCTGCAGCTATTGCTTTGACATCACTTTGTAGCTCTCTAAATGATGTTTTTAGCACTTCACAATCCTCATGTCCTTTCTAGGCAAACCAGGGAACCAGTTCTGACATGCTGAAGACATAAAGTGATAAGACATTATTAGCTGGCACTTCATCCTTCAAGCTTTTGTCAAGTGAACATTTTCAACTTCAGCACAAGTAACCTTGGATTCTACATCCACTGTAAGAAATAGGAAATGGGTGGGAAAGTTGAGTCACAAATTGAATTCAGTAAATTCTCACTGCAAATAAACATACCATCTAGATTGCTAGAAAACTTACAGCTGTAGCCTTTGGGTTGGGTAATCTTGATGGTCAAGTTGATCCAATTTAGGAGATACCTAGGCGATTAGAAGAGCACACCTTGGTGTGAGTCTGTGAGGGGTTTTAAGATAAATAAACTAAGAAGAAACAGACTATTGAATATGTTTGGACTAAATGAAAGGAGAGATGGAGAAAGAGGGAGCCTGCTAAAGATACACTTGTTTTTATCTCCCCTTTCTCCCTGCCATGATATGGGCACCTCTACTCCATTATGATGCTCTGCCTCCTCAGAGGCAACAAACAAACAAACAAACTTTTTCTCCTTTAAACTGCTTCTCTGGGGAATTTTTCACAGTGTCTAACATAGCCTACTTCCTCTATGCTTTCTTGGACAACCACTATATGCCAAGGTCACCTCCAATGTTAAAATCTGTACCTTGACCATGTTGAAATCCATTTTATTACCTTCAAAATCTATCCTTCTCCCTTCTCTTAAGTCCACGCCTGGGAACTTTGTCAATGTGTCTCTTTAGATCCCGTTAGCCCATTTAATAGAGCAGAACTCCTCGGAGAGTATGTCACAACCACCAAGGAAATTGTTTCTTCCCTCTGTACTACCCCTCACCCTTTTATTTCTAATGGACAAGTTCAGTTGCTATTTTCTGTAACATAACAAAATGTGAGATCCAAATCTTAAGAGACTTTAATCTTCACACTTCTAGCTGTAAAGTGTGACCAGGCCATGGCTGAAGGAAAAAATTCTTGTAACCCCAACATGTTTATGTCTGATTATATTACCCATTGAGTGGAAAAATTCACTTTGCAAACATTTAAGTTTCCTGTGGATTGAGAGCAAGACTGTCTTATTTACTGACATAACTTGAAAGGTACTTATGAAGCAGAGCACATGGCAAGTGTTCAAAAGGCATTTGCTTAATCGAAATTGAGTTCAATAGCTGGAAGACTGAGTAGATAAAAGTAAGGATGAATGGCAGGCCTCTTGGTTGCACATTCCAATCCTTCTTTCTCTACCATACGTACCATGTTGGCCATGTTGATAAAAACTCTAATCAGCTTCTCACTGTTGCCTGTTACACTACTCCAGACTGTAGGAGGCATGGAGATCTTTGGGCTCACAGATGAGCACTAAGGAATGCTGGAAGGTTATACACAGGTTAGTTCCTTCAAAGGAAGAGATGTATAACCTGTTATCTGCCCAGAAGCCTGGGAGTGAATGTGATTAACAATATGGTAAACTTTGCACTATCTTTATGATTGAGAACATACCTGATCCTCCCCCAGACCTTAATCATGAGCTTGTGTTTCTCAGTCAATCTATAGAACTTATCTTTATGGAAGATGTCACATGTAATCAAGCTACAGAACCCATCTTTATGAAAGGTGTTGCATGTACTTTACAAAGAGTTTGATGTAGTCACATCTGATCTTTATTTAGCTTACTTTATTTCTCAAGTATATTTATGGTTGCTTTATTGTGCACACAGGATTGAGTTAATTTATCACCAGGAAAGTTTTCACCAAATTATTCTGTGCTTACATATCCAGAAATTAATTTACTCAGGACAAAGTTTGAACTGACAGTGGCTATTTAGTCATGTTCAGCTGAACTGGCTTGCCTTTTCCTACAGATCATTACTCTGCTGGCTGTGATGGTCACAGAGACACCCACACCAGACATCTTTACTTTCTTCAGGACACAGGGACATAGAGATCACATGGGCAGTATTGTGAACTAGGAGTATTTTCTACATGTAGGTGAAGTACCATGGCTTCCTACCACACTTCTGTTTCTGTGAAAAAAATGGATCTTTTGCTCATGCAGTACATTGAATCAAGGTAGTGGACACCTACAGCACATGGTCTTCTCCCAAAGGGGATTTGAATGGGAAATGTTGCTTGCATTCCTCTGTGTTTTACCACATTGACCCCAATAGGTGCTGCTGGTTTGGAAGATTATAAAGCCTTTGAAAGATGGAGCTTTGACTGAAGGTTTGATACTTAAGCAGTGCTTCTTATCTTCATGTTTCAGGACTTTGGATGCTGTATGACCATCTTCTTTACATTCCAGCCACCATGCTTTCCTCACCATAGCTGATTATGTTCCCTTGAATTGCCTGTCAAAAAGGAAGCTCTTTCAAGTTGTTTCTGTCAGGTATCTTTATGGCACAGAAACAAGAAAAAAAAGAAAAAAAAAACAACAACAAATAACCCGATTCAAATTGTTAGCATTGGCTTAAGTCTTGTTCTTTGTTTGCTTTTGTGTTGTTATTATTTGCTTTTGTTCCTTGTTCCTCCACCCACCCCCCTCCAGAATTACCCTTCATCCATGTTGGTTCACTTAGTGCTACTTACTTTATATGCTGTATGAAGTGTTGGCTAGAAGTGTATGGCCATAACTGAAGTGCAAACCGATAAACACAGTGTTAGTAGAACCAGACCTTTATTGTTTAAGATTGGTTTTGAATACGATTTTCAGTGACTGAAAAGTGTTCTTAAAATGTGTTTCATAGGCCTTCATTTTTGTGACATTTATAAAGAAGGTTATTCTATGCCTCCACTTTCTGGTTGTCTGACTCTTGGAGAATGTGACACAGAGAATACTTACTGAAAGGAAAATGTTCTTTTACAGCATCCTTTACTATGTATTATAACTTTCAAATAAATGGAAGCAGGAACTTTCAAATATATGGGCTTCAAAAGTTATTACACAACAGTACTTGATACAAAAAAGTAATTAGGTAAAGTTTGCTTGGTTCTTGTAAACCCTTGGTTTAGTCACTTTTTAAGGACATTTGTACTAAAATGGGGTCATTAAAAACATCTTACTATTGCAGCAGTGTAAAAAATGTATACAGTGAGTTCACACAATGTATACGGATAATGACACAGCAAAATAAATGGCAAAATGAAGCCCACAATGCTAACGTTCTGTTTAAAATAACCTTTAAGCATTGGGGATTTTTATTGGAAGCAATTTGGTGGCAAACTGTTCTGTGTAAAAGAAGAGTTTAAAGTTAATAGGAAAAATCTGGCATTAATAATGCTGTAGATTATGGTACAATAGTAGTGAGGTTACTGAGAGCAATGTATCTAGACAATTAAATTCAGACCATCTTGATCCTACGGCAGTGCAGACTGTTGTCCTGTAAATTTAAGAGATACCGTAGAAAGAGCTGACTCAAAGTGAAAGAACCCATGATGGGGGTTACAGCAGTAGACTGAGGCAGAATGTAAGACATCCTTCAGAAAGCTAGGCAGATCACAGAACAGAATTCATTAACCATCCTAACCCAACTTCATTGCCTTTTCACTCCCAAGTCTCTTATTATCATTCTAACCTTTAATTACTCAGATAAGTAAGATCCTTCTCTCTTGTCTTGAACTGTTCCAAAATCACAAACAACTAAATGTGAAAAAATTTTTGGAGCTGGGCAGTGGTGACACACAACTTTAATCCCAGCACTTGGGAGGCAGAGCCAGGTGGATTTCTGTGAGTTTGAGGCCAGTCTGATCTACAGAGTGAGATCTAGGAGAGGCACCAAAAAATACACAGAGAAACCATGTCACCAAAATAAAAAATAAAAAAAATTGTTGGAAGCCCATGTCAAAATGAGCTATAGATGAAAGCTATAATCTGGGGTAGTTATCTCTTCAGTGAATTTGTGAGCAGACAAATCTCTCTTATATCTCAGTTTCTTATTAATCTTGCTAATGAATCAAATGTTAATCATTGGTCTTGAGATGGAATCATAGATACAGTAGTTATTTTTCTTGTCTAAGTGATTTTGGTGGACACCGTAGATATACGCTTCTTGGTAGTTCATTGATGTTTAGTTTTGACTCTAATTTTGACAGCATAAGAGAAAAATAAGAATTACAAGATTGTTGCTAGTAACCAGACCATGTAGCAGTGCATTTGGACAGATGCATTGTACAGACCATATAGCAGTGCATTTGGGCAGATCCATTGTACAGAGTATAATCATGGATTTTGAGATACTGGGAGAGTCATCATGTTGATGTGTAAAAGTTTCAGCTGTGAGATCATCTATTTGGTTTATTCTTTGATATCTCATAAAATTATTTTATAGCCATATATTTTAATGTTGACAAAACCAGATGAGAGACCCTGTGATACACCTTTCAGATCCACATGATGCTTGAACTCCATGTTTAAAGATAAGAGCAATGCCTTTTATTATAATTTCTCTAAATATTCATTCAAATCCTGGAGTTCAAAATGTATTGAGGATCCCACTAAGTCCTTCCATCTGAGATATTTTACATATGTTATTCATGTTCACTATCTCACATGTTGCTCGGGCTTTAGGATGCCCCATGATGATAGGATCTGATACACATGGCTGATGAAGAAGCTTCAGACCAGGACCTAGTGGAATCTTGGTCACATACAAACTAAAAATCTTGAAAACTGAATGTCCTATATGTTTGATTAACCACAACCTCCTGTCATGATATAAAGAGAATTTCAAATTTAAGTAAGAGTGTAGATTAGAATTTCACAAACTAGTTATTAAAAAGTTTAAAGTAAGGAAATCTGAAAACAAGTTTAAAATTTTATTATTACTACCACCCAGTCCCCAAGAAACCTAAACCATTTTTAGGGGGATTCAGGAGAGGTTTTAGATCTGCTTTGAAAGCCCCCCCCCCCCGTCTCAGTAACTTAGCCTAAGAAACGGCCTTGAGAAAGATAATTGGGAAAGTAACCTTGAGTCAAGGCAGGAGATATCAAACACCCAGTCTTGGGAGGAACAAACCTTGAGTCAGAACAAGATATCTATAATTGGCTACCTGGCCTTGGAGAACAGACAGCTGCACATTCCTGAAAATTAAAGATAGCCCCCAAGTTCACCCTGGCCTTATTTGAATTAACCAATGGGGACCCTGTAACTATGCTTCTCGCTTCTGTAACCGTGCTTCTGCCCCCAGGACTCTATAAGAAGTCCCCCTTCCCCTAGGAAGGCGCGCAAGTCCTCCGAGAGACTTGTCGCCCCAGGTACCTGTGTATTCAAATAAACCCTCTTGCTGTTTGCATCTGATCCGTGGTCTCGGTGTGTTCCTTGGGTTCGGGGTCTCTCTTGAGGAAAGGTCCCCTGTGGGGGGCTTTCTTTCATTGGAGGTCCCACCGAGATTGAGACCCCTCCCCAGGACCACCGAACCACCATCAGGAGGTAAGCCGGCCGGCCTCGGTATTTATGTTTAAGCTCGAGCCGTCCTGTGTCCGTTTTGTCTCTGTGCTGTCTGTTTCTATGTTTGAGTTCTGTTCCTGCGCAGCGTCCGGAGGGACCAGGAAAGGAGGCGGGCAAGGTCTGCCGTGAGGCCGGGCCGCCTGATTGTAGTGCCGGGAGAGGAGGCAGGCAGACTTGCCGTGAGGCCGGGCCGCCTGAGTCCCGCACTAGGGTATCTCCCCTAGTGTTCTGTATCGGGGTGAGGCTGAAGGGGCTGACGAGCCCGGACTTCGCTCACCAACCCTGGAAGACGTTCCACGGGAGTCTGAAGTCCCCTTTGGGGCACGGTTTTACACTCACGTATCCAAGGGATGCGTGGTGTCTGTTGGAGAGGAGGGATCCGGACCCTCACAGCACTCTCCGTCTGAGTTTCTGCTCTCGGTTTGGAGCCGGAGCCGCGCAGCGTATGTCAGTCTTGTTTATGTTTGTCCGTCGTTCGTCATTTTCTGTTTAAAGAAACCGCCATCTACCTCCTCCCTTTACCCTGTTCTCCCACGAAAGGATCCCCCTAGAGGGGAGGAGAAAGCCGAGGAGAGTGCGGCCTGGCGGCCGAGGGAGAAGGGAAGGGGCGCCCGGGAGCAGGCGCGCGGGGACTCAGCGAGGGTGCGTCCCGAGAGGCGACAATTCAGGGCGTCCCAACGAGCCAGCAAGAAGGATGATGGCAGTGGGGCGCGGGCCAGCCCGGCCGCGGGCACCATGAGCCTGAGTGCAAGCGCCCCGCATGCAGCTGCAGTCCCCGGCCTCGGCCCCGCTCCATCCCCGCTGCGCTGCGCCGCCCCCCCCCCCTGCCGAGCAGCGCGCACCATGCCGCGGGTGCCCGCGACCCTCTACGCCTGTCTGCTCGGGCTCTGCGCACTCGTGCCGCACCTCGCAGAGAGGAGCGGCCGCCGCGGGAGTGCCAGCACCCCTCCTCCGGTCCCCCCCTTGCCGCCGCTGTCCCGGCCCCACCGCGGGCCACCCGCCCGCCGCCCGCCGCCACTGAGGGGATGCGAGCCGGGCTGGCGCGCGCGGGAGGCAGCGGCTGCTGAGGCGCGTGGGGCACAGCGGCGGCGCCCGCCAAGGCCCAGAAGCGCTCCAGCCCGCCCCGGCCCCGGCCCAGGCTCCCCCGCGATCCACCTCCCCACCCACCTCCACCGCCCTCAGCCCGCCTGGCGGTGGTCCCCGTGCGAGCGCCGGGAGCGGCACTTCCCAGGCCGGCCGCTACTGCGGCAGAGGTCCCCGTGCGGCCGCGGCGGAAGCGGCGATTCCTGGCCGACCGCCACGGCGGCAGGGGGCGGCAGAAGCGACGGCCCCCATGCCGACAGCTGCATACAATACTGGCCGATTTTCGGCCTTTGATCTTTACAACTGAAAACAGCATAATGCATAACCCTCCTTTCTTTAAGGACCCTGTTGCCTTGACTAACTTGATTGAATCCATTTTAGTGACCCACCAGCCTACATGGGATGACTGTCAGCAGTTACTGCAAACCCTCCTGACAGTGGAGGAGAAGCAGCGAGTCTTCCTAGAGGCCCGAAAGCAGGTTCCTGGGGATGATGGAAGACCCACACAACTGCCTAATGTTATTGATGCAGCCTTTCCCCTCACCCGCCCGAACTGGGACTTCATGACCCCAGAAGGTAGGGAGCACCTACGTCTCTTTCGCCAGTTGCTCTTAGCGGGTCTCCGGGGGGCTGCTAGGCGCCCCACCAATTTGGCTCAGGTTAGAAATGTGATCCAGGGAAAAGATAAAACGCCGGCAGCATTCCTGGAAAGACTTAAAGAGGCCTATAGGATGTACACCCCATATGATCCTGAAGATCCAGGACAGGCGCCGAGCGTCATCTTGTCTTTCATCTATCAGTCAAGTCCAGATATAAGGGCCAAGCTACAGAGACTAGAGGGATTGAATTCGTTCAATTTATCAGATTTGTTGAAGGAGGCAGAGAAAGCTTTTAATAAAAGAGAGACTCCCGAAGAGCGGGAGGAGAGAATATGGCAGAGACAGGAAGAGAGAGATAAGAAATGTCATAGGGAAATAAGTAAAGTCCTGGCCGCTGTAATGTCTCAGGGACAGGTCAGAGAGGGAATTAGGAAGGGAGATCAAAGAAGGGCACCCCTTGACAAAGACCAGTGCGCCTACTGCAAAGCAAGAGGACATTGGGCTCGGGACTGCCCAAAGAAACCCCGAGGGCCTGGAAAAACTAAGACAAGAGCCACGGACCTCCTCAATCTGGAAGATTAGGGAGGTCAAGGCCAGGAGCCCCCCCCTGAGCCTAGGATAACTCTCAAGATCGGGGGGCAGCCAGTGACCTTCCTGATGGACACCGGAGCTCAACATTCAGTCCTGACCCACATCGGAGGCTCTCTCAGTGACTGCACAGCTTTGGTCCAGGGGGCCACGGGTAGCAGGAGATATCGATAGACCACCGAGAAAAAGGTTCAGCTGACATCTGGACAGCTCAGCATCATACACTGTCCCGGGCACCAAAAGGATGACTCTGTAATAGCGCGGGAAAATCGGCTGGCCAATCTGACGGCCTGGACAATGGCCTTACAACCCCCAGGGGTGACAAGCTGCTGGTCATGCAAGACTACCAACAGCCAAACAGGGACCCCATGCTCTACAGCCCGGAGGACCAGGAACTAGCAAAGAAAATGGGGGTGGAATGGAGCCCCAAACGACAAGCTAACATCATAGATGAAGGCCCGTCTGGCTGATGAGGCCTCGAACACTGTATTATTAAATCAGGAACAGGTCCTCCAACAGGTGACTTCCAGCTGCCCTGCTTGTGCCCAAGTCAACCCAGAAAAAAAAAAAAACCATCTGAACAGAGAAAGCTGCCTGTGAGGCCACCACCCCGGAGTCCATTGGGAACTTGACTTCACTGAGGTAAAACCCGGGCTATATGGATACAGATACCTTCTGGTTTTTATAGACACTTTTTCAGGATGGATGGAGGCCTTCCCTACCAAGAAAGAAACTGCTACCATGGTAACCCAGAAACTCCTGGATGACATCTTTCCCAGGTATGGAATGCCCCAGATATTGGGGTCAGACAATGGGCCCGCCTTCATCTCCCAGGTAAGTCAGAAGATGGCCAGGCTATTGGGGATCGATTGGAAACTCCATTGTGCATACCACCCCCAGAGCTCAGGATAGATAGAACGCATAAATAAAAACATTAAGGAGACTTTGACCAAATTAACGCTCGCAACTGGCACTAGAGATTGGGTGCTCCTACTCCCACTAGCCCTTTACCGAGCCCGGAATACTCCTGGGCCTCACGGCCTAACCCCGTTTGAGATTTTATATGGGACTCCCCCACCAATAATAAACTTCCTTCACCCTGATATCTCCTCTTTTGCCACTAGCCCTACCCTGGAGGCACACCTTCAAGCCCTCCAACTGGTACAAAAGACGGTATGGAAACCCCTGGCAGATGCCTACCGGGAGCAACTGAATCGCCCAGTGATGTCTCACCCATTCAAGATTGAAAACTCTGTCTGGGTCCACATGTCACATATAAAGGCCGTCAAAGAACCCAACAAAGCTGAGAACACCAAGACATCTACATGGAAAGTTCAACGCTCCCCAAACCCACTAAAGATAAGACTTACCTATGGGTTCCCCTAATCCCCCTAATAGCCCTCCTAACGTTGGGAGGGGCATCACCAGAGTCCTGCTCATTTTATTATTTGGGCCAGGCATCTTCAACAGATTGATACAATTTGTCAAGGATAGGATTTCTGTTGTCCAGGCTTTGGTCCTAACCCAACAATATCAGAGGCTCCGAGAATCAAAGATGGAGCCGACCCCTTATTCTCCATCCTAAAATGAAAGATTCCATTTAAAACAAAAGAAAATGGGGGAATGAAAGCCCCCCCCCCGTCTCAGTAACTTAGCCTAAGAAATGGCCTTGAGAAAGATAATTGGGAAAGTAACCTTGAGTCAAGGCAGGAGATATCAAACACCCGGTCTTGGGAGGAACAAACCTTGAGTCAGAACAAGATATCTATAATTGGCTACCTGGCCTTGGAGAACAGACAGCTGCACATTCCTGAAAATTAAAGATAGCCCCCAAGTTCACCCTGGCCTTATTTGAATTAACCAATGGGGACCCTGTAACTATGCTTCTCGCTTCTGTAACCGTGCTTCTGCCCCCAGGACTCTATAAGAAGTCCCCCTTCCCCTAGGAAGGCGCGCAAGTCCTCCGAGAGACTTGTCGCCCCAGGTACCTGTGTATTCAAATAAACCCTCTTGCTGTTTGCATCTGATCCGTGGTCTCGGTGTGTTCCTTGGGTTCGGGGTCTCTCTTGAGGAAAGGTCCCCTGTGGGGGGCTTTCTTTCAGCTTCACTGTAGTACATGACCCCCAAAATATTCTGTGATAGTGATTCACTGCATAGAGTTAACACCAAGAAAATATTTCTTTTCTTTTTGCATTCTGAGTTATATATATATATATATATATATATATATTTGATCTATATACAACTATATACTATATATATATAATATAGTATATACTATATACTATATATAGAAACCATTTGGAATAACAGAAGAGGACAAGAACAGAGGACGGATGGAGGGGAGAGAAAGAAAACAGGAAAGGAAGAGGAAGGGGGAACTCTAAATCTGCTTTCTTCTTAAATATTTAAACTACATATTGGGTGTCATGTTGTTTATATTCAGGTCAGTGGAGTTTAGCACTTATTATCAAGTACCCAGAAAGAGCTAGGAAGATCCAACCTAAGAAGACCATCACATGTACGGGTCACCCACTGATACTCTTTTTCCTTCTACTCCAGTCCTGTGTTTTCATTTGCTTACCTTCAGCAAGAGTCTACTACAGGGTTTGAGAATAGAGAAGGAGAAGTCACCAGATAGAAGAGGAAAGGAAAAAAGGAGAGAAAGAGAAGGAGAAGATAAAAAAACAAAAATGGTCAAGAGGAACAAGAGGCGGAAAAAGATGAAAGGGAAGAATAAAAAGATGGAGAGAAGAGGGGAGAAGGAGAAGGAAGAATAAGCAGCCTGCTTTCAACCAGTTTTGTAAATTCACAAAGTGTGTGTTTGAAAAATGAAGGCGCATAAGTTAGTGTAGCTCCCGGGCGCCAGCTCCCCTGGTGTTAGCATAGCTGACACACTGACAGTTTATATGGAATTTATGTGCCTATTTCCTTTGCTTTTTATGGGAAAACATGTTGTTACCTTACAGCTGCCCACATCACATGCTGCCAATCCGCCTCTGAGCCATAGCACACCTTTCTCAAGGAAACATCCATACATCAAAGGTCTTATGTATATTTTACAATGTTGTAAGGGAAAATAATAAAATATGGGTTATTGCGTACGCCATCCCACCCTTTATTTATTTTTTTATTTCACTGGTTTAATTGACTCTGACCATCTTTATTGCCCCTTTCCCACCTCATCTCACCATTTTAATTGTTTATGTGTTCGTGTACAATTGGCTCACATCTGGAAAAGGACAGGAGCTGTAACCACAGCTTAAAAGCCAATTGCTGAGCTTTAAAAAGTAAATAAAGCATTTAAGCTGCCACATCAGGGGGAAGATATATGCAGATGTAAACAGAAGGATGTGCACATTTTAAAGCAAAATGCTTAAAATCTAGCTCCTCTCTTTAGGCACCTGCAGGCACTCTGGCTGGTGGCAGGCAGTCATAGGTATAGGCAACACACCAAGGGCCTAGGCTCTTTTTTTTTTCCTTTATTGAGGTCTGTGGGGAGTGATCTATAGCCTTTACTTAAGTATACCTACTGACCAGGTTGATCAAGGTCAGGAGCCCTTTTCACTTACCAGCCATACTGCAACCTGCCCTCTTGCTGACCTTGTGAATTCCTACCATCAGTATCTAACAAATAGATCACCACACTGTAGTATTCCTACCAGGAAATACTTCATTTTCTCATGGACCTCTACTCTAGCTTTTCAATAAATTAATAGAAGAAAGACACATTTATGTCGAATTACATTCCCCAGAGTTATCTGTACCCCAAATAAGACTTTATTTCTAAAAAAGTCAGTATTTAGATAGTAAGTAAATACAATATAGTGATGGGAAATGATAGATATAGACTTTGAATCCCAGTAGGGGAGCCAGTTTCTCTGCAGCGTAGACGGCAGGCTCTGGATCTTCAATTGACCATAAACAATAGAAGTCAAAATCATTTGTTAGCGCAAGTTTCCTAGGATATCCTCCTGTTTGTGAACATGTCTGGTGGCAACAAAGTAGGGGATATATTTCCATTAAAAAATTTAAAGACTACATACGCTTAACCTTTTGGTATATAATCTGAATTCTGGTTATATAAGAAATTATTTCAGGGTTGGGGATTAGCTAGCAAGCACAAGGCCCTGGGTTTGATCCTCAGCTCTGGCAAAAAAAAAAAAATAGAGAAATTATTTCATTTTTTATTCCTGTGTGTGCATATATGGGTTACAATGTTTATGCCCATTCTTGATACATTGTCATTTGGAGGAACCAGAAGTTTTTTACTGACTAATTCATTGGGAAGATGAAGATTTTAGCTCTAAATATCTCTCCTCTGAACAGCAACTTTTGGGGAAAGCACTCTGTAAGTGTGTGGGTTAAATTGTCACGTCCTGATTTATTTGCATTGAAATGATGGTGTTGTCCACAGAGAAGGTATGATTAGCATTAGCATCAATCCTGCTGGATTCTGGGATGCTCAATGAAGCTTGTACTACCTTGTTCTTTTATATGTAGTACTGTATCACCAAGCTGAAATCAGGCTAGTATATTTAACATACTTAAAAAGTCCTCAACAACAAATAGCAAATAAACACAGATTCATGAAAAAATGTGCTTGTTTATTCAGTACAAATTGCCTATGCTTGTACTCACCACACCCTAAGCTTGATTCCTTCTTTAATTGTCTAACCTTCCCCCAGAATGGTTCATTGACAATTCCTGAAATCCAATATCAAAAAATTAAAAGTTTATGTTAGTTTGCTTAAAATACATGAGACATGTCACGGTGGAGTTGGGAGAAACCTTCATCAATGTCCTTCATCGATGATTTTCCTGGTAAATGAAGTTTGTCCAAAAAGGGTGACAGAAAACACACCTCAGTACAGGTCTAGTGAGTGAGTCTGAGTATTATGTAATGTGATTCTTTAGGGCTAAGACTGAGAAGGCAATCTTGGAAGTTAGCAAGTCACAGGAGTCTCATAGGGTGAGAGAGGCCTCTCATAGTTCACAGAGAGACCCAGCAGGCTCAATATCATCCACCTATGTCATTCATTCTACGAGAGCTTCAGTTTAATGTTAGAATATAATAAAAGACTTGCAAAGGAAGATGCTCTTCAGTGATTGTAAGTAATCTCATTGTTGGGTGCTGATGGGATTTTCCCAGTGGTTGGTGGGAGTTAATGCTGGGGAACCTGGTTAATCAGCGCACATAAAGACTTCTTGATGTCAGAAACAGCAGGTGGTCTTCCTTTCTTTGATGCTGAGGATATATTCTCCTTGGTTTTATCTGTTATTGGTTTAAGTTTCATGTATGCTTCTCCTGGTTATAAAGGATTCATGCAACCTTGCTTAAGCCGCACTTAAAACTATTGCTGAAGAGTAGAAATGCATGTTGACTTCTTCTTTGTCTTGGATTGTTCTTCTCAATCAGAAAAATATAAAATAAAAAAAAAAAATGACAGATGGACTCTGTCCTCCTGTCAACAGGCATGTATATAAAGCAAAAAGTCTAAGACATCAGGAATTCGGAGTACCAGAATTTGTACAGTGAGTGTTTCTGGCAAGGACACACAGAAAACAGGAAACAAGTTCCACTTCTAAACAGTGAACAATTCCAGAAGCAGTGAGCATGGTCCAAGGCCCACCTATCCGTGTGCCCTGTGTCTGTTTGTTCATGCTTCCATGGATGAAATGTCTTCTGCAAACATTCCACTTACTCTGTTATTTTCCTCTGTCTTCTAAACTTGTTGAAAATGAAAACAAAGACAATACTGGGATCCTAAGGGGTATTGCACTCAACTTTATCAGTAGCTTGGGGAAGCATGATGGTATAGATGATCAATGGAGGATTTTGGTGGGAAAATGAACTATCTGCAGATGCACAGTTGGTAAAGGCATAACTGAACCAGCTCATTATTACATTCCTGTTTCTTTCAGGGGGCTTTCTTTCTATTGGGTTTTTACTGACTTGAGAGGATTAATGGTTTAATCAAAATCACTAATGAAGTTGACTTTGTACATCTTTTATAGTGAATTACAAGTGTTTAGACACTGAGGGCCACACTTAGACCATACTTCTTTTATTTTTGAGATTGTAGCATAACAAAAACATGTCTCTCTTTCCCTTCCTTCCTCTAATCCCTCCTTTTTTCCCTTCTCCCACTCTTCTAGAAATCCATGGCCTCTTTTTACACTACTTGTTATTGTATACATATATGTATATACATATGTATTCCTAAATATAATCTGTTCAGTCTGTATGTTGTTAAGTAAATGTGTGTGTGTGTGTGTGTGTGTGTGTGTGTGTGTGTGTGAGTGTGTGTGTATTTTTAGAGCAGATCACTTGATGTTGATTAATCCACCAACTGACATGCTCTTCCTCATGGAGAAACACCTCTCCTACTCCACTCCCAGAAAGCCACACCTACACCACTTCTTCCTGTATTATCCTAGTGCATTACTGACCAGAAGCCCAGTAGATCTCTGACACAAGATGAGAAGCAAAGCGGTTCTCACATGTAACAGCAGCTGATAACTGAGTAGTTGTTCTTTCTGTCTCAGTTATAAGTGTTTTCAAAAATGAACCTTACATAAGAACTCTAACGAAAGAGCAATGATATCATAAAATATATATTCACCTCACAGAATGAGAAAGTTTAGAGGTGGATACATTCACTATATCAGAGTCAGTACTGGCCTGGGCATAACTGCTATCTAAACCATCCCATCCCAGGGACCACTCTCTTTACTCAGATAATTTTTCTTATGGAATGGGTACATCCTGGATGGTCATGTCTGCTGTGTGACTTCAAATGAGTTCCCAATCCTTTTTATTTACATATTCTTGAGACACACCTATGAAAGGCTCTTCCAGCTTTGAAGTCTGACAGATGGTAGGCAACACTATAAAATTAATATCCCATAAGAACAGGCTGTGGGACTAGGACCTGTCCTTAGTGCATGAGCTGGCTGTTTAGAACCTTGGGCTTACACAGGGACACTTTGCTCAGCCTGGAAGGAGGGGACAGGACCTGCCTGTACTGAATCCACCAGGTTTAAATGAATCCCCAGGGGAGTCTTGGCCCTGGAGGAGATGGGAATGGAGGGGAAGGGATGGGGGGAAGGTGGGGGCAGGGGCGGGACAGGGGAGGACAGGGGAACCCATGGCTGATGTGTAAAATTAAAACACAAATATAATAAATCACAAAAAAAGCCAAAAAATAAAAGAACCTACTCCAAATTACAAAGTAACATGGATTATGATTATGAAAACCAAAGCACCGAAATTCTATAGTGAAAGACAAATGACTTGATAACCATGCCCAGTACAGACGGGTGTTTTGTGTTGAGTATGCCTACAGTTGTATCCTGACATGCTAGCTGGTGTGAGCAGTATGGGAATTCATACAATTGCCTGTGTTCAATTCTCCTATTCTTTGTATCTTTACTCATTAATGTCTCTGCTTATCGTGAATGTTTCCTTAGCTTTTTTCTCATATCTTAATATCCTTTACTGTGACTAGATTCATTAGCTCTTCACTTCTGTATAGGGGCATAAGGATGAACACCCCCTGTAAATTGCTAATTAAACACTGTCTTTTTTATCTCTAATATTTTGAAATCCTTTGATTGATCAAATGTTTAAGTAAGTTCCTAAAAACTTATTCCCCCCTAGCATTCAAGCTCACCCGTAGACTAATTGTATCCTATCTTTTTAATCCATCATACCTATATGAGTAACTCAACTGAGAGACCAATAACCATTCTCAGAATGTTCTCCACTTAAAATTCCTTCATTTATCCTCATCAGAAACCCTGCCCCACTCAAAGCCTAGCCTAATATTTCCTTCCTTCCTTCCTTCCTTCCTTCCTTCCTTCCTTCCTTCCTTCCTCCCTTCCTTCCTTCCTTCCTTCCTTTCTGTCTTTTATAGCTTATAATTATAAAAGTAATATATTTCATTATGACAGTTCCATAAATGCACATAATATACTTTGATCTTATTCAGACACTTCCTTGTATCTCCCCTCCCTTTTCCTACCAATTCCAAATATGAGAGGAAATACACAGTATTTACCCTTTTTGTATATGACTTATTTACCTTAACACAATTCCATGTACTTTCCTGTGAGCAGCATAATTTTGTTCTCCCTTTTAACTGAACAAAACTCCATTGTTTATATATACTACTACTTCTTAAATCCAGTCATCTGTCAATGGACACCTAGGCTTTTTGTACAACCTGAATACTGTAACTAGCACTGTATAAACATGAGTGTGTGGGTGTCTCTGTAGAAATCTGACTTTGGTTATTTTGGATATGTGCTCAAAAGCTATATTTTAAGCTATTCTATTAATTTATTGAGAATGCCATATACACAAATGATGCATGTTCATGATATTGAGCCCCCAACTCCTCCTAACTCCTATAATCTCTACCTTCCATCCCCAATTTCCTGTCAACTTCACGTACTTTTATTTATTTTTTAAATAACCCCTGGAGTCCAATTTGTGCTGTCCATATATTCATGAATGTGGAACTTTCCACTGGAGTGTAATAAACTGGAGTGTACAACATGCACCTATGGAAGTCTGACCATTCCCACCCTTAGCAATCATCAATCATCAATATTTCTTCAACTAGTGGGACTTGTGATCCCTTCCCATCACCATGCTGGAATATTGACTGTCTTCACCTGGTCTTGTTCAGACAACAACAATTGTTCTGAGTTCATGAGGGCAGTGGCCCTGATGTATCCAGGATACACTATCCCACAGTAGCTAGTATATGCAGCTGGGGATTTAGCTCAGTGGTAGAGTACTTGCCTAGCAAGTGCAAGGCCCTGGGTTCGGTCCTCAGCTCTGGAAAAAAAAATAAAGAATAGTATATGCAGTTTTTTCAGAACCACATTATTTTTTCCTTTCTTATGACAGATATTTTAAGTAGAATAAGGTAGATAGAATGTCTATGTAGCTTTGATTTTCATTTCCCTTGTAGCTAAATATTATGAACCTTTTAAAATGTCTTTAGCAGCCATTACACTTTTTTATTTGATAAGTATCTGCTCAGTTTCTGTTCCTTTGTTGCTCTTTTAGTGTATAATTTTTCATTATTTATATATTTTAGTTATTAATCATGTCAGATAAGCAATTGGCAAAGATTTTTTTCTCTTTCTGAAGGTTATCTTTTCACTTTGTTGTTTCTCTTTCTGTGTGGAAGCCTTTGATTTTTGTCCAACTCAAAAAGTCATCATTCATACCTATAGCTTAACATATTTTCCCCAAGGATTTTTAAAGTTTCAGGCCATACATTAAGGTTTTTATTTAAAGTTGAGCTTTGTATCACTGGAGATACAGGAATCAAATTTCAGTCTTTTGACATCCAATTTTCTCAGCTCCTCAGGCTCTCCTAGCACACTCTTTCTGCATCCAGTGTGTGGTTTTAGTATAGGTGACAAGAATCAAATGGCTTTATCTATATGGACTTATGTCAAGGTCTTCTATTAGTCAGTATGTTTTATTTTATGCCAGTAAGCTGCTTGGAGTTACTATGGCTCTGCTGTATAATTGGAAGTTGGGTGACATGAAACTTTCAACATTGCTTTCTTTGCTCATGGTTACTTTGTATATAAGGAGATGTCATTCTTGTGGTGGTAGCAACTGTGAAAATCAAAACCTTTACAATTAGAAAAATACATTCTAGTGAGTTCTAAGATGCCACTCACAATACAAAGTCAGAAGTAGGCTTTCTTGAATGTATTTCATTTTGATGTAACTTTACTCAGCAAGAAATCAATACTGTTGTAACTCTGTAACTGCTGGGTTAATCTTTCTTGAGCCAAGACACCAGCATTTTCCCTTCCAGACCCACATGTACCACTGCTGATAATTAGGGTCCAGTAGAGGAAGTCCAAATGAAGCTCTGTCATGGCTTTGCTGACTTTGAGTGACTTCCTGCTGGTCTCTCCCATACTCACCACTGTAGTTAGAGTTTTCCTGCCTGGCCACTGGCCAATCAGAACTTTATTTACACAGAGCGATATCCACAGCACTTCCCCTTTTCTTTTTTTTTTTTTTAAGGAAGGTTTTAACTTTTACATAGTACAATTACATAAAACAATTATCAAGCAAGAATTACAGTTACAATATTAAAGAAGATATCCTATCTACCTTATATTTGTGAGTCTAAGGTTTTATATCTAACTTATCTTGTATCATAACTGAGGAAATTATAACTATCTAGTCTTCAACCACATCAAAGACCTCAGAAGGATATAATATTACCTGAGAACCGGGAGAAGGATGCAAGCAACTTTCGGGAGTCTTGCAGGGTAGACAGAGACAGCTGGCAGCCTGAACAGTCACCTAATGTTCCTTTGTAAAGTTGGGGCATTTGTCTTCAGTCCACAGGGCTAGAGTCTCTCGGTCACTTCTCTCAGTGTCCTGTAGAATGTCTGTCAGTTTCCTCTGTGAAGCAGGAGCCTGAGGACCATTTTGTCAAGCAAAGTTCAGTGGTCACCTTTCTATGGGTCCTGCATGTCCAGTTGATCAAGCAGTCTAGGCAAGAACAGTTTCTTGCCCAAATGGCTATTTTTGCCAAGGTGAAGATAAACTCCATATGAAGTGTCTTCAATGCCCATCCTCCTCTCTGAAGTAAATCGGTGCTGCCAGGAGCAGACATGTCTCACTGTCCAGAAAGTCTAAATTTTAAAAATATTTTAAATGCCATATTCTGAAGGTCTTTGAAGTATTTGAAGATTACCTATCTATCTGAAATATCTCTATGTATACCCAGAAGACTTAACTAACATGGCTATGAGTATGATTATCACAGATGATTAATTATTAATCTATTTTTAATTATCCATTACAATTTTAAATGAGCTATACAAACATAATACCTTAAACACAAGTAGAAATATATACATAGTATAACAAAATTAACTTTAAGTTTGTATCAATAGACTAAAATCTATACCAATGTAAAACATTTTAAACAAGTTGTTGCTCTTTAGAAGTAAGTTCCTTAAACTACCCTTTTATCCTATTATATCTATATCATATCCCCTTTTCTTCTTTAGAAAGAGATCGTGTTTATAATCAATCTACTTTAAAGAAAAATATTGGTTTTTCTCTGTCCCACACCAGAGGGCTCTTCTGATTTGGGACACAAGAATCTCTTAACCTTTTCTTTTAGCAATATGTCTGGGTTTAGAGAAGGAGTGAGCCAATTCCATCTCCAAAGCCAGCTTGATACTTTTGGGAATGTGGGCGTAGTTTTTCTTACTACTTCCTGCTGTAGGGGGGCGCTGTATCTTATGGGGACACAAAGAAAATTTTAGGATTATGGAGTAGTCCATTAGGGTGAACCTCTGAGCCAGTTGCCTTGAAACCATTCTGGATGTCGGATCATCTGGGCCATTGTGTCATTGGAGACCTTTCAGGTGGTCTTGGCTGATCAAACCTGATGTATCTTAATCTGGAACAAATCCACAGCCTCTGGTTTTCTGTGGAAACAAAAGCAGAGACTCCTTTCCAAAGCAACATATCCTTATATCCAAATTTTGAAGTCAAGGTACCTTTAAAATTTACATATTTGTTTAACTCAACAGCTTTTACGATCAAGTCTTTTTCTGTAGTTAAAAATCCCAAAGACAAGGCAAACCAGATTCTCTGTGTAATATCCATCTTTGTAAGACTGAAACGCTGCTGTGGCTGCTGGCTCCACCCACCTCAGCTTCCCAACATGGCGGTGGTACAGTTTACTGCCAGCTCTGGGTCTGGAGCCATGTGTACCATCAACTATCAGAAGCACTTCTATCAAAGCAGTGCATAGCCCAGAAACTTTTTTTTTTTTTAACTAGCAAAGGTTAAATCCACCATGCAGCAGAGTAAAGTGCCGCCTGTAGATTCCTCATTCCCGCCACACTGCAGGTCAGACACACACGCCAGGAACCCGCCATAGTAGCTCAAACTGGCAGGCTGCCGCTAACTTGAGAGAGACAATTAGGAAGCTGTTTTTACCTCTGTCTTAGAAGAATCTTTTTTCGCAGGTTTTAGGTGGAAATTCTTGCCAACACGTTGGGCGCCATTTGTAGTTAGAGTTTTCCTGCCTGGCCACTGGCCAATCAGAACTTTATTTACACAGAGGGATATCCACAGCACACCACCAGTTTCCAAAGACCCATTTGTCAGTCTTCAGAAACCCCAAGTCAGCACCTCAATGCACTGCCAGGGTTAGAATTATCTTCCAACTAAAGGCCACATAACTCACAGCATTCGTGGAAGCTGGACACCTTTTCTTATCCACAAATAAAATACCAGCTATTTACCTCTATCTCCTACTTCCCCAAGCATGCTTTGGTGCTTTGGTATCTTCATCTACTTATCATCACCCAACATTACTTTTTTGTTTGCTTATTGTCTGGTTCCCCAGTTGAAAATCAAACCCTTTGGGATAGTTTGTGTTCTACAGGCATAGACCAGTACTTAGTAAACCCAAACACGTATCTGTTATGTGAACAAAGGAGTGATTATTTTGCAAATAATATTTTGTTTTCAGGGGACATGAATGAAGAGATAAAGCAATTATAACTCTATCCAACACAACTTAAAATCAAAATCATGCAGCAAATGCATATTTAATGGTTTAAATATGTCTTTAGCAACTACTAGCTGATGTATGCGGAAAGGCTTGTCCTAGTCTGTTCCATGCTCTTCATATAGCTGCCAATTCCTCGAGAATCCACAACACAGAGGAGAGGGTTGAACTGTTGCTCTCTACTGGTGGTCAGCAGTACACAGACTCTGAACAATGCTATATAAGTTAAGTTCATTAGTCTTTCAGAACCATGAAGCAACACATAATAGAACTACTCATGTGTCCATGAGTCTGGAAGTCACTACCTTTGGGATGTGTATATGTGGGGAGGGGGTACTGGGGGTTAGAATATGGGGCATTTTGGCAAAGTTTTATTTCTAAATTTAGCTGTTCGGTTAAGAATACTTGCTTTAATGTAAATAATTAATTCCTTTTGATTGTGTGAGGGTCACTGTTTTACATGTAAATAAAACCTATTTATTTAAGCATTTAATAATAAACTGAAGCTATGAGAGGCTTAACTTTCTAATAGGTAGGTCTATATTTTAAAGTTTGAATGCACACACCACACATCCTTTCAGTGTGATCTGTGCTTGTATCTTTTTATATCTCAAGAACAGACTGAGTTGATGAATGGTGAATTCTGAAATTTTACTATACTTTTTCAAAATTTTACATGCTCCACTCTCTCCTGTGAGGTCTTTTTGTTCACTAAGCTTAAGAATACATGTTATTTGTCTCACAGGAAAGCTTAAGGTTCTAGCTCCATCAAGTGGAAAGGAAGGAGGGATTGGAGCAAGAGACTTAAGGAGTAGAGATGGAGTGAAGGAATAAGGAGGAAGAAGGGATAGAGGGAGAGGAAGATAAAAGGCATAAATAAGATAAAAGGGAAGGGATAGAAAAATAGAAAGAAAAGTTAAGATTATGGAGGACAAAAGAGCAATCAGCAACAGTTGTATGTATTGTCTGTGCCCACAGCTCTATCTTGAGTGACAGGGAGACTGAGTATAGTCTTAATGAAGAGTCTATTTATTCATTTATTTTCAAAATGCAGGAAACATTGGTTCTCACACAGCTTTAAGGACAATTAAAGTTCTGATGAAATATATTGATCCATTCCAAATTCCCCCACCAAGTGATTAATTGCATTTCGGACTTTGAGAAATTCCAAAGGTAATTGTGAGAGAAGAGGATCTTGATCCTGAGCCATGTATGATGTGCATTTCCCTGGCCCCCTTTTTGTTTACTTTTGTTTTCATGATGTATTAAGATTGATATTCTAGCCATTCAAAGGCAGGGAAGCATGTCCAGTACTTATGACCCCACTATGCCACTGCCCATCAGCATATACTGTACATTGTGCTGAAGATACCCAGTCAATAATTTAGTATAAAACAATCAATATATGGACATGGCATAAGCCTACAACCAGCATATAATATGAAACTCTTGACAGCTCTTCTAATGGTGTGAATTGATATGAATGCTGTTTTGCCTCTTTTGACACTGCGGTGGTTCAATAGAACGTGACCATGGGTTCAAGAGTTGAGACAACAGAAATCAGTTTTTCTTCCTTTGGAAGTATTTTCCCCTAGTTAGTGGTAGAGGTTGAGTTTTATCTAAAAATTGGCAGGCATTATGTAGTCAGGCAGTCATAACCCTTCTCTGTATTATGATGAAAATTATTAGTCAATTTTCTAACACTGGCAGACACTGAGCTAAGCCCTCAGACTGAATCTTCCAATGACCCTTCATAGGTTACCCTTCCATAATTACCACAAAAAGGTGGTAAATAGGTATAGCAACTTGGTGTTTGGGCTCTGCCAGAAACAGAAAAGATAAGTTTGCAAGTAGATCGCTCCAAAGTTCATTTTCTTAAAAGTAAATTCCCTCTTTGTCCATGGAGATTTCTAGGTTGTTTTTATATATTAGAATTCTTCTTCATCTATTCCTCTCCTCAGAGGTATCTCAGAGGTTAAAATTTCAGGTTTGTGGCTATAACATATTTCATGACTTGAGAAATTCTTTGAGATCTATGCAGGATTC